>NC_141465.1:134413640-134657308 GCF_009769465.1 Tauraco erythrolophus | reverse complement strand
ATCGTCCGTGTGCCAGAATACAAAGCATCTCTTGAGCAGCGTTCGCTGCAGACCTGATGATTTGTGGCCTCAGCATCCAGCTGGTAGATCGCAGTTATCCATCCCGCATCACAGCATTTTGCACTTTCCTTTGGCAGATGTCTCTTGACTTCAGGGCTGGAGGCAAAGGCACACTGGAAGAAACTTCCTTTGAAGTTCATTCTGTATTTTGAAGAGCCAAAAGAAAAGAAACAAAGCCCAGAAGAAGTAATTTCTAGCATGAGGGGACAACGGGCTAGATCCTAAGTTATTTCTGCTTAATCATAGAATCATAGAATAGTTTGGGTTAGAAGGAACCCCAAAGATCATCTAGTTCCAACACTCCTGCCATGGGCAGGGAAAGCCTCCACTAGATCAGGTGGCTCAAGGCCTCATCCAACCTGGCCTTGAACACTTCCAGGGATGGAGTATCCACAGCTTCTCTGGGCAATCGTTCCGGTGTCTCACCAAGCTCACAGTGAAGAATTTCTTCCTTAGATCTCATTGAAATCTCCCCTCTTTCAGTCTAAGCCATTGCCCCTTGTCCTATCGCTACACATGCTTGTAAAAAGTCTCTCTCCAGCTTTCTTGTAGGTCTCCTTGAAGTACCAAAAGGCTGCTATTCTTCTCTCTCTTTCCTCTTTCTCTTCTCTTCTCTTCTCTTTCTTCTCTCTCTCTCTCTTCTCTTCTCTTCTCTTCTCTTCTCTTCTCTCTCTTCTCTTCTTTTCTCTTCTCTCTCTCTCTTCTCTTCTCTTCTCTTCTCTTCTCTTCTTTCTTCTCTTCTTTCTCTCTCTTCTCTTCTCTTCTCTCCTCTCCTCTCCTCTCCTCTCCTCTCCTCTTCTCTTCCCTTCCCATCTGTTCTCCCCTTCCCTTCCTTTTACTTTTCCTTTCTTTTCTCCCTAAGGAAGGTCATAAAACTTTCAGTCTTTCATAAAGAAGATGACGGATTTGGAAAGTAAAATTCATATCTGGAATAAGGACAAGTGGGTTATTGTTATTTTACACATAGTTAATAGCTTGATCATGACACACCACAGAGATACTGTCATCAACATCCAGAACTACACCTTGTTAAACTCCTACTCAAGTCCTCTGTTTCTTGATGGGAAGCAAAAGCCAATTAGACAGTGCACATACCTCATCTGTGGGATGAATTTCACCCATTAAGGAACTAAACTACATACTCCTGCTTGGATGATGGTGCCACAAACAGTGAGTCATTGGCCAAGGAATGTAAGGCTAGTATTTTTAATTTGGCCTGAATTTAAGCTACTTGAGTTTTCACAAGTGATAAGTGTCAGCACCACCTCTTAGTGACATCACTGCAAACTCGGAAATCATCTTCACTATTACTGTAAACGTTCAATAACAGACACATGCTTTCTCTGGATTCCACCTTTCAAAATTGTGGTGAAATCATTATTTTCATCTATTAAAAAAATTATGATAATATGTTATTAGGTACCGGCCAGGGAATGCAGTCAGACAAATGCAATACTGAAGTGTTGCCAATTCTTGTGATTTTATCTGGACCTTTATTACATGTTTTAAAAACCCCAGACTTTGGAGTCATGGGATTAGATACAAATCTCAGGTTTCTCTTCTTTGTTTTCCTTTTAATAAAGGGAAGGAAAGGAAGTTTGAAAACTTTCTGTAGGTATATCCTATTGATTCAAAAAGCAGATGAAAAATTGGCTGGCTAAGAGAATTTAAAAATGTAAATTAAAATTGGAAACTGTTAAAGAATATTTTACTCTATATATCAAAAAAAACATAACCCCACAGATGAAAGAGTAAACCAGATTTTTAAAAGCTGCTTTACAAGGGAAGTGAATGCAGTTATGAAAAGAATAATAAAACTCCAATTTGTAACAACTGGGGAAGCTTAAAAGTGAAAATTAGAAACCAGAAATTGTAGAGATTGCTGGGGAAGAGAAATACCCCAGGGGGGACAGGAGGATAGTAAAGATGGGACAATAAGTAAGAGGTTTAAATACACCAAAATCCAAGAACCCTAAGCGCAATAATATTGTTTCGTAGGCAGATGTGGATGAATGTGGAAGGACAAGACAGATCTGTTAACAATAGTTCAGAAATGGTAAACATCTTCAGGAAGCATTTATATTCTAGTTTGAGGGGGAAAATATAGATATATTACATGATGATGATTAAATATCTTCCATTCCAGCTGAAAAAAAACATGTGAAAGAATAGCCAGTAAAAGCAGATATTTAGATATTAGATATCTCTATAACTGGCATCCAGAGTTACAAGAGAACTAACCAAGGACCGATATATACTGTTGAGTTGGAGGAGTAGCTTGCATCCTGGGAACAGAAAAAGTCCTTCTGGGACAGAGAAATAAAATAAACTGGCTAACTTCGGGCTATCAGCCTAACACCAGTTTGCAGAAAAATGATGGAGTCAACAACATCATTGAAAAAATAACACTGATCCACACAGAAAATAGATCTCATCGAGCCAGTCTCACATGAGTTTTGATAGGCAAAAATGACAGTATGGATGTAGCATATTTCCACAGGAATCCTATGAATTGCACCACAAATTTTCTCTCATGAAATTGGAACCACTGTATAATCAACATGATACACATTTAAAGGGAAAAAAAGTGTCAGACAGGTCTAAAATGAGAGTATAAATGCTTGTGTACATCTTTGACCCATGCCTTCCATTGCTATACCCTAGATGGATTTGTCTGTAGCCTTACATTATCTAACATTTTTAACAATGCCTAAGAAAAAGCATGAAAATTGTCATGGATAAACACAGGCAGATGACACTGGTGTTGACAAGAACAGTAAAAACCAAGACAGATTGCTAACAGAAGGAAATTTGTTGTGGTTGATATGTTGAACACAAGCAAACTACTGGTTCTTGCACGTGATCAAATATAAAATTTTGTGATTAGAAATGTCCATACAGGCCTAATTTACCAAAGAAGGGTGGAGGACTCAATTTCACTCTCTGGAATTCAGCAATTTCAGTAGGGACATGTAGGTCATGGTGGATATTGGTTGAACATGAAGTTCTAAGAGGTCCTGTGAACTCAAATTACAAATAGGGGAAGGAGACACATAAAGTCGATGGAAGCCAAAGCAGAGGTTGCAAATCTGGAAAGGGTTAATAGAAAGAAACATAGAACGACTGTAAAGATGGGAAAAATGTGCTGAGACAGCCTCAGCCTCTTTAGTTTGGAGAAGATTGAAGGTCAATCTCAGTGAAGACGGCTAGATGTCTTCTCATCAGAAATGGTTCGGACCTAAGAAGCAGAAATCAGTTCAGAAAGCCTGACACCACATGTCTTGCAGGACATAAAAAAATAAAGATGATCATAGCAGTGCCTTCCGGGCTTGAAATGCATTCTTTGAATCCAAGAACAATTCACAGCAGTTTTATTCGGAACACACGTGTATTAGAGTCAACCTTGTGAGTCTGGCCCAGGAGAAAGGCTCACCATCTTATTGATGGATGCTGGAAACCAGAAATGAAGGTACTTGAGACTCATCTGGGAGCCAGCTTCAAATATTTGAAGCTGTCTGAAAAGGCCTGGTCTCAGAAAGCTTGGGGTGGTCCTGGGGGAGGACTAGGTTCCTCACTGCCAGTCCATTGCATACTGTGCCAGCCTGCTTTTCTTACAGCACTGATATCAGTACATAAACTGCTCTTTCCCCCAGATTTTTCCTGGAAGGAAAAGGATTTTCAGGTGGTGAAATGACTCATTTCAAAAGGGATCGGTTTCTCTGGTGGACATCTGCCTGAACTCTCTGTGGTGGCTCCAGATGAACCTGTTGAGGGCTGTTGTTCCACCTTGAAGCTGTGCTGTCCTCTTGGCTTACCACGGTCCAGGTCCCAAACAGCATTTGCCATGCTTGGAAATTAAGAACAGAAATACTTAAAAGGATTTGAGCAGACCTGAAAATCTGGCCCAGGTCTGGCTTCAGTTACCGAGCCAACACTGCTCAAAACTCCTTTACCAGCTATCTGCACAAGATATGGCCACAGGAGTAAGTGTGTTCTCCAGCATTCTCTGTTGTTGATATGACAACTCCCAAAGCAGAATCATTTGCTTCCAATATTGGGATAATTATGACTAAACATAGTGCTTCTGGGAAACCCAGGGTGGAGAAGGTTGTGCAAAAGTCTAGAAAGCCCCTTATGCTTCAGCAGTCCTTACTGGCCTGTGGAATAGTGAATGCAGGTTGGGGCTGGAGAGGTTGGAGAATCAGGGAGTGCTGTAAAGACTGGGCTGAACTAGGATGTTTTATGAGGATGGTGACAGATGATGGGTGTGCAACCACTCTGTGCAGCTTGGGTGCTCTGAGAACACCACAGTGAGGAGTGGAGGGACGAATGACTGGAGGACGCAATAGGCAAGCAGAGGTGGGCCTACATGACCCTGATGAAGTTCAACAAGGCCAAGTGCAAGGTCCTGACATGGAGGTCGGGGCAATTCCAAACACAATACAGGCTGGGTGGAGAATGGATCAAGAGCAAACTCTCAGGAGCAGGATTTGGGATGTCGGTTGATAAGAAGCTCAACATGAAGCCGGCACCGTGCGCTGGCAGCCCAGAAAGCCAACCGTGTCCTGGGCTGCATCTAAAGCAGTGTGGGCAGCAGGTCGAGGGAGGGGGATTCTTGCCCCTCTGCTCTGCTCTCCTGAGACCCCCCTGCAGTGCTGCTTCAGCTCTGGGGTCCCCAGCACAAGAAGGACAATGGAGCTGTTGGAGTGAGTCCAGAGGAGACCACAAAGATGATGCGAGGGCTGGAGCACCTCTGTCTGCTATGAAGACAGGCTGAGAGAATTGGGGTTGTTCAGCCTGGAGAAGAGAAGGCTCCAAGGAGATCTTCTATCAGCCTTCCAGCACCTAAAGGGGCTACAGAAAAGCTGGAGAGGGACTTTTGACAAGGGTGTGTAGTGACAGGACAAGGGGCAATGGATTTAATCTGAAAGAGGGAGATAGATGAAATTTAAGGAAGAAATTCTTCATTGTGAGGGTGGTGAGGCACTGGCACAGGTTGCCCAGAGAAAGTTGTGGCTGCCCCATCCCTGGAAGTGTTCAAGGCCAGGCTGGATGAGGCTTTGAGAAACCTGGTGTAGTGGAGGGTGTTCCTGCCCATGGCAGGGGGGTTGGAACCGGATGATCTTTGAGGTTCCTTCCAACCCAAACCATGCTATGATTCTATTATTCTACGAAGAGGTAAAAGGCAAAGCGCCACAGTTGCAAATAGCCTGGATTAGGTCCTTTCAAAAGAGTGCTTAGCACCTGTTAATCTTTTCTTGTTTCTACCGTCTGAAGCACAGTGCTGGTTCATCTTGGTGCACAGCTTAAACCAACCCTTCATGAGGCACTTGTGTACCAACATACCACCAGAGATTCAGCAACAGAGAGAAGGGTCAGAGGAAAAAGCCACCTATGAACTGAAGTCCATTGAAACATCAGCAAGAGCAACAAGGCAAGGGAGAAAAAAAAAAAAACAGGCAAGAGGCCAACACAATGTCTTTCAAGTTATATCCCTTTCTCCTACCTTCCACTTAAGTGTCCTGATATAAGTCTTTCTGGGAAGGTTTGTCTTTGATCCGATGATTCTGCTCCTCACGCTCATTTGTGCCTTATCTGGTAGTGCAATAAGCCTCCTTAGTAATAAAATTAGGTAGGGGGATTTGTAAAATAGACGTCACTGGGGATTTGAAACTGCAGAATCCCTGCCTCTCGGCTTGGCAGCCCTTCTGCAGCTCTGTTCTTCATCCGTGCGGAGAATAAAGAACTCCAGGGAAAATAAAAAGCCCTGCTCCTGCACTAAAGCAGCAGGTCCTACTGGAGTGAAAGGGGGAAATCACGGCTCCGCAGGAAGCGGTGGCGAAATTCTTGTTGCCTCTAGCAGGGCCAGGACTTTGCCTAACACTTGTCACTGAGGTTTTGCGTATGGTTCCCACTGGTTTCCCGGTGGGATGCAAATCTTTTGGGGTGAAAGAGCTTGTCAGTGGTCCAGCAGAAAGAGGAAGAAGAGGAATGAAATTCAGTACAGGGAGCCTGATGGAGCTTGCTTGAATTCCTGCGAGGGAAGGAAAAGGCTTTATCCTGTTCCTGGGCATATGGCAACATAGCAGAAGCCCTTTCTGCTCGCTGTATCACACGGCTAATAAACTCCCGTGCTCCACACTCAGCAGATGGTTTTGCGGCTGATGCCTGAACCAGAATGAGATCCTGTTCCCTTTCCCTGCAGCTTTCCTGGCTCTGCAGCGCTCGAAAGAGCAAAGGTCGCCTGCAAGTTACTGAATATGTTGATAATATAGCGGCGCAGGGCTGTTAAACCGTGACAGCTTGAATGAGGGATCATCGAGGAGCTGGGGGGGAGGAAGAGAGAGAGAGATGAGTGAGATTTCAAATGCTGCGTCGAGAGGCAGCGCCAGAATCTTTCATCAGAAAGGGGAAGGTATTTTAAAAGCTGCCTCCGCTGAGTGAGGCTTTGCAGGACTGCGGCGGCGTAGCAGGCTCCGAGGTTGACCTTCCCAGCTGGCCTTCTCCCTACTACGAAAATATTCCCAGACTTGCACATGGACCACCGTGCAGCAAATTGCACCTTCACAGGCGATGGGTTCGCTTTTCTCAGTTGCCTCTCACAGGCCACGTGGCAGCATCGAGAGATGCTCAGCTGAAGGACTGAGACCCTTCGAGTCCTGCTGTCTTTGCCAAGAACTTTTACACACTGTAGTTGGACGCAAGCCGTATCCCCAGTTAGACTCATAATCATGTTCAGAAAATTCTCGTGGAGATATATACGGAGTAGAAGAAAGGTTTTTGTGGCACTTGGACCAGGACTGCATGGTGCAGAGATTTACTAGAAGCGACTGTCTCCGCTTGGCATAAATCTGTCATATGTCTCCATTTCTCATACAGGAGAATGAGGTAACGTCCAAAGCAACAAATTCAAAGTTTTCTTTGTAAGAAAAGATGAGCCTGGAAACACAAAGAGTATAAAGAGTGCAGTGATGATATACTGTGTCTGCAGTTTTGTGTTTGAGAGGTATCAGCTCCCATATGGGTGTTCGACTCCATGGGTGCTCTCCAGGACTTGCTCTTCATCTGTAACGTCTGTGTGGGTCAGGAAAATATAAGGATTCAACATAGCCCTGCAGAAAAACCTGGGGAAAAGGAGAAGGAAGAACTCTCCAAGCTGCTGAACCCCTCCTTGCTGCCTCCCTCCTTGCTACTCCGCTGTGACTCTAATAAATAGCAAACAGCTGCTGGGGCTCATTCCTCGCTGGTGTATAACGGTAAGAACTGTCCAAATGGAGCTTAAAAAAAAAGTCCTCTAATAACAGCATACCTTCCCTAAACGGCTTCCAGCGTAACCGTTCCACACAAATCCATCCCATATAACACTTTGAAGCTCCAGTAAAGCGTGGGATGACCTCCACTGATGCTATTAGGGGACCCCTCAGGAGTAAAATCGAGAGGCAGGCAGCCACTGCTGGTGCCAGCGTCCCCCCCTTCTTCTCTTTTCTCCTTTTTTCCCACGTCTACAGGGCTTTCTAAGGTCTCGGTTAGTGCAACGTGGGCTGTGATGCCGAGACTCGTTTTTGTTGTCTGCTGTCCAGGTTTGCCTGTGAAATAACCCAGCCTCCTGCCAGGGAAGGGGACAGCCCTTGCAAGCCCCCAGCCCTGGACGTGAGGCTTGATTCTTCTCTGGGTTTCAGCAGGCCTCACTGGGCAGGGGCATTTGTGGAGGCAAGAGGAGACCCAACAGATGGATGGGGGTAAATGTTACCCTCCCTCTGCCATTGATTGCTTAGAGAGAGAGCTGTGCAGAGTCCACCCCACGTCTGACCCCCGCCCTCTCCTGTGGGCGCGATACACTTAAATAAGTAGTGATAGGACAAGGGGCAATGGCTTTAAACTGAAAGAGGGGAGATTTCGATTAGATACAAGGAGAATTTTACAATGAGGCTGGTGAAACGCTTGGAACAGGTTGCCCAGAGAAGTTGTGGCTGCCCCATCCCTGGAAGTGTTCAAGGCCAGGTTGGATGAGGCTTGAGCAACCTGATTTAGTGGAACGGTGCAGGGGGAATTGAAAGGTGCTGGCTGTTGCAGGGGAATTGGAACTAGATGATCTTAAGGTCCCTTCCAACCCAAACAATTCTATGATTTTATAAGAACTGGAGCATGAGTTGCCTTGATCATGGGGCAGACATCAGTAGGATGGATGCCTGAGCCTGAAATCAAAAACCAAGTGTCCTCAAAAGAGGGGAAGAGAGATCTAGCTTTCAAGCCCAGCAGATGTCTTCATACTCATTGACACAGTGGTTTGGGAAGGACAGGGGCACAGCAGCTTCCCAAACTGGGAAGTGTTGGCTAAGGAAAGACTGCAGGGGCAATAGGGAGGGAAGTGGAGGCTGGCAGCAAGTGCCATTTCTTGCCATTTCCATCAGCTGCTCTTGCAAATCATCTCCACAGCCAGGAGCCCAGACCTGGCCAGATTCACCTGAAGGTACCTGCAGACAGACATGCTGGAACCTTCATTCCTCAGAGCTGCTGCCCGATAAAAGGAGCCGTTCCTTGAGCTGCAGGACACGTGCAGGCCACTGGAAGCTGGTGTTGAGTTATTGCGTGTCTCATAAGCCCCAAGCTCTGGTGGAAATTTTTTCCCACCATCAGCATATACAAATAGCTTTCTTAATGGGGATTCTCTGCTGCTAACAATACAGTTCCTCACTGCAGGAAATGGTGGATTCTCTCCCTTCCATCATTTTTCGCAGAATTTGCACAAACTTCATCTCTGTGAGCTTTTGCTCTGCCAGAGCTGGACAAATAACCAGGGTCTTCAAAGCTCTGCAGGGGGACACAAGAACACCCACACATTGTGTAATCAAATAAACACAGCTCCTTCGGAAATTCAGGCTGAAAAATAAATGCTGAGCACACTCAGTGCTGCTGCACCTTCACTTTCCTTCTTTTGCTGCAGATTTGTGAAAATAACAGTTTCTTATAAAGTCCATCTCTAACTAATCTTGTTAAAATAGTCCATGTGGAAGCTGAGCCTCTGGCTGAATTATTCTTATATCAACGTAAGCTTCGTCATGAGAAATATAATTATAAATAAGGAGTTTTTTTCACTGGCATCTCCTGGCTCTTGACTTTATCCACTGTGAAGTTCCTTGGATGTGGTGTTATTTTTAACAAAACCCAATGAGAATAAGAATGCAGGAATGACCTTACTGGGATAGATCAAAGGGGCCATCTGTCCCGCTAACTCATTTCTGACATTGGCCCATGCTGAGGAAAAGGGTGTTGGAAATCAGGGACCCTTCCCCCAGCCGTGCTTACAGACCTTCTCAGTTTGAGGTTGCATCCAGAGTATTGTCTTTAATACCTACCCATGGACCAGCTCTCCAGGTGGTCTTCTCTACCCTTCACACAGGCACAGTGAAAACTTGAGGGTTTTTTGATATCCCAAACCCAAAAGCAGTTGGTTCAAGACGTAATAAATCAGTGAGGTTAGACAGCTGGTGTTGAGATTACAAATTATTTGAGGCAAACTTACAAGGTTTTACTTCTCGCTCTGCTTTCAGGTTTCAAATATGTTCTCCTTCAACGTACAACATGCACGCACACTCAGAGTTTTATTGGGAAAGGCTTGGAGTAAATCTCTTTATTATTAAGGAGAGAGTGGGATTCAGGGCTTTGGATGGGGGAGATTTATTCAGTTCCCATCCACCTCTGGGATGTCCCTGCAGTTGCAACATGAGGAAGAGCAGCTTCATCCTCCCATTTCTTCCTGAAAAACAGCAAATTGCTTCAAGGACTGAGAAGGTGGAAGAGATGATAAAAGTCCACGTTTGAAATAAGAAGAGAATTATGTGATAAATTATTATTATTATTAATAATGCCAGCGCAGAGATCTAAGATGCATTTAATCCTACAGAGTTTTAGCAACTTAAAATGACAAACAGAGAAATCATCCTATCCACCAGTGAAATACAGCCAACTCTAGCAAGGCTTATTAGTCTGGATGAGAACATATGGAGGGAGGATGGGGCTATCTCTCCCCTGTCTCCCTGCTCCCCCGAAGACTGCATTTGGGTCCATCCTCTCAGGTCCTTGTGCCCTGAAGCCTCTCTGGTGTCCTCTCCAGTCCTGGCTCTCTCTGACATGTCTCAAAGGAGGTTTTGTTTCACCTGGAAGGGACTATGGGCAGCAGTGCAGAAGACCACCAAGGAGAGGGCTGCCCTCCTGTGCTGCCCATGCCACGTAAACTCAACTAGAGTTCCCTGCTTGCACCCTTCAGAGCTTACCCTAAGAGTCTCATGAGTCATGGAATACAAACTTTGGAAGGTTTTAATAAAATCAACCAGGAATTCATGAGCTCTACAGGCTTTTTATAAATCTTCACAGTGACCTGGTCAACTGAGTCACAGCCTTCCTGCACTGTCCTGCCTCGAAAGGCAACGGGGAGACACACTAAAGATGATGAGATGTTCAAGCTCAGCAGTGCAGGCATTAGGCCAGGCAAAGGTAAGCAACACCATCCTGACCCAGCATGGGGGTCATGGCCAGGAGCCTGCCTCCAGCTAGAACCAGCACAAGCATTTTCAGGGGAAGAGGCACAAAAACATGGAATAACCTGCCCATAACATCTTTATAAACACCAGTTTATTTCTAGCTTATAATATCCAAATATTAGTGAGAGCAAATAAATATTATTTTAGCCACACATCTGGGAATCAGCTATGACTATTAACTGCTTCCAGAAAAAGATGGGCCAGGCTATGAAGCCAGCCCTCACAAATTAGGAAACGTCATCCTTGTCCATTTTCTCTCTCCAGGAACATCAACAGCAGGAGGTTTGGGGCACTGAGGGAGCACTGGCCCAGCAAATCCCTGTGGTTCCTTCTCAGAAACCTTTTCACCGCTCTCTGCTTGTCCTTCATACTTCAAGGCCCCACTGCCCTGGCTGATCTGGTCTTGGTTTTCCTGGCAGAAGCAACTCTGGCTACAGCTCCAGCTCTGCCATGGGCTTCGTACGTGAGCTTAAGCAAAACATGGAGCTGATGGGTTTCAGAAATGAATAACGACACCTTCTTGGGCTATCAGTCCAGCACAAACTGCATCTGCTTCTATAGCAGTAAATTTAAACAGGGCTGTATCTGCTCTTGCAGGGGCTTAATGTAATACAAATAATATAAATAATTCCTCTTTTTCTGATGGTTTTAAACATGAAGAGTGGTGCAGTAATGCATTTTGAAAAACCAGGCACATTTTTTTGTTTTGCCTTTTCACAAAAGCCTGACAGGCCACATTAGACATGAAGCCCAGCACATAAATGGCAACACCCTGGCCTGAGCTCTGCCATAGGGTCTGCTTTACGTTCATCATAAACAGACATTCTGAGCAAAATGCAGTAAGAAGATATACTCTCAGTACATTAGACTTGCTCACTTTTATCATCCACATGTAACTGTTCCCCTCCAGGAAATCTTTTTGAATATCTTTGATTCGAATCTACAAACCAAGCCCTCATCTGCATGAATCCACACTCCATGACTGTGAATTTTCACCACTCCGAGGTGACACATAGGGTCGCTTGTGAACACTCAGTTTTCACAGAGTCTAAATAAAAGTCAGAAATTCATTTACAGAGTCCTCCATCAACCTGAAAGGTTTATACAATAGAGGAACAGTTTGGACAATGTCTCAATCCCAGCCATAAATCATCAAGATATTAAAGCTCCTTATGGGCCTTTAGATCTCACACCAGGTTGGATGATGTCTTGAAACTGCATGGAGTCCTTTATGCTATTAAGGTTGCATATCCCAGTTGATCAAGTAGGAGGTGGTGAGCATTTCCAAAGGATGTCGCCGTTAAACGTAATCAGTTTTTAGACAACGGGACAAGCTGCCCTTTCAGCAAGCCTGTGGAGGATACCAGCTGCGCTGGAGAATAGGGATGTTATTCAGAGAAATAAACTGGATAAATGGATGAGCAGGAACCTCATGAAGTTCAATGTAGAGACATATAAAGTTCGCTGTCTGAGATGGGATAACTCCCTGCAGCAGCACAGGCTGGGCCAGTTGAACGGACCCAGGGGTCCCAGTGGACTACAAGGTGCCCACGAGCCAGCGTTGTGCACCTTGCAGCACATCCAAGGCTGGATTAGCAAAGCGACAACCAGCAGGCTGAGGAACGTGATTCTTCCCCTCTGCTCAGGTCCTGAGACCACATCTGGGCACTGGGTCCGGTTTGGGCTTTCCAGTACCAGGCAGGTGATCGATAACAGGAGCAAGCTAAGCCCCAAGCAGCCTAATGTGTTGGACCTATTTTGAGTGGGTCTTAGACCAGAGACACACAACCCCAGGAGGTTCCCTCCAGCCTGTTTTTCTGTGATTCTCTAAATCTGAATTTTTTCTCAGCCATAATCCTTTTTCTAGGCAAATTGGAAGGCTAATAGAGACCAATCCTCCCATTTGCCAAGCAATTGCCCTCCACCTTACAGAATCATTAAAAAGTGCACTTCCTCATCAAAAGTGCAAGCAAAAGCATGCAAACCATTAGATATATATATAAATTTATGGAAATTTGTACTTCTCTTCACCTGCACAGGAGGATGCAGATATCTGAGACACACAGGTTTCACAGAGACCTATGGGGCCAGGGTGAATCTGACCTTTCCCAAAGACTGAGAGTCCCTGGGGGTTGCACCACAGCAATGCTTTCTCGCTTGTATTGCCAGAGGTAGAGCTGTCAGCTGACCATGTGTAAGGGGACATGGGGCAGGTATAGCACTTCTTGCATTTAACTGGGTACATCACACATTATGAATCAGAGAATCAGAGAATCAGAGAATCAGAGAATGGTTTGGGTTGGAAGGGACCTAAAGATCATCTAGTTCCAACCCCCCCTGCCATGGGCAGGGACACCCTCCACTACATCAGGTTGCCCAAAGCCTCATCCAACCTGGCCTTGACACTTCCAGGGATGGGGCAGCCACAACTTCTCTGGGCAACCTGTTCCAGTGCCTCACCACCCTCTGAGTGAAAATTTCTTCCTTATATCTAATCAAAATCTCCCCTCTTTCTGTTTAAATCCATTGCCCCTTGTCCTGTCACTGCATGCCCTTGTAAAAATTCTCTCTCCAGCTTTCCTGTAGCCCCCTTTAAGTACTGGAAGACTGCTATAAGATCACCCCGGAAGGAATAGATATCTTGAGAAAGAAGTGTCGAAGGAAGCTTGAGTCTGATGAAAGGTGGAGACCATCCAAAAGAATACAGCTGGTATCTTGTCCAAATAGCACCAAAAGGCAGGACGTTGATTTAACAGATATGTGGATTGGTTTTCTCGTGGTTATAGAGCAGTTTGGCAGTGACAGCTGTAGGACAGGCAGCAACTCATGTGGGTTAGACCACGAAGGGGTCAAGTTCATCTTATGCTTGGTGGTGTAAGTACCCATCAGCCTGGTCCAACAGAAGCACTAGTTGCCTACCAACCATGACTGGCATTTTGCAGCAAAACACATCTCTTGTAGGTACAGACAGGGACAACATTGCCCGAATCAAATGATGGCTCACGAGTCCTGTAAACATCTGAAGCTGCTGTACTACGGACAAGGTGAGCAGAGTTACCTGCTTGGCTTTGTCCTGTGCTTTTCTTAATGTGCATGAAAAAATGAAATGTTACCTTGTCTGAGAAGCATGTGATATATTCCTGCATTAAGGAAAAGAACGGAAACACACAGAGATAATAACTCTTCCAACATGAAGGAAATGAGTAACTCCAGAAATGATATACAGCCTTTTAACGCAACAGTCCTTTTCCTTGGATAAATGTAGGTTTTGGAATGGTTTCTCCCCTTGAACATTGTTTTTCCTCCAATCCTCTAATCCCTGCTCTCTCCTCCGCCTCTGCTCTCACTTCCTTTGTCTTGACTCATCCGTGGCTGGTGCCATTTAGATGAGCAAGGGGATCCCACCACGCATGGCAACGAGGCTCCGGCCAGCACGCAGCTCCCTGCGACTCACACGGAGATGCCGCAATCGGCTCCCAATCTGCTCCGACTTATCCAAGCTCCAGCATGTCTAACAGGCACACTTTTATTAACTGTTGTCCGTTTTGTTGTCAATCTCGAGCCTGATCCAAAGCCCCCCTCAAGTCAATGGGAGTTTCCCCCTGTCAAAATCTCTTTTGATCCCCCAGCGCTGCTTACAGAGTTTTCGTTCTCTCAAAAAACTTCATGGTATTTATTGTTTTAATTTAATGCATTGTAAAGACGAATTACGAATCCCGATACATTTTGGAGAAACTCTGCAAAACATATGAAGTCACCAACCGAGATATAAATCACGTGTCCTTTGTTGCTGCTTTCAGAATAAGATTTTATCTCTGTGCTCATTAGCTCCTTCCAGGCCAAACTGTGTTTTTGCAGTGCTTACTCATGTGAGTGATTGCAGAGAATTCAGTCCAGCTCTTTCTGGGAGTTGCAGCTTGCCACTGCAAACCAGTCGTTTCCAATTGGGCCTTAATTAGTAAAGCTTTCCTTTTTGGGGGGAGAATTTTTATTCTTTTTTTAACCCCTTAAGCACAAGAGTAAATCCTGCTCTTCCAAACTCTGTCTTTGTCTTCGAGACCTGCTTTGAAAAGCGAGGTATAGCACCATGAGGGTCGTTTATATCTGGCTTTCAACCAGCTTGGACAATGTCATGTTGATTGGTTAGATGTTGCCCTCGCTTTTCCAGCACTGCCCTGCTGATCCATAAACGAGCAACCCAGAGTGAGTGACAGTGGTCAGGCACTGTCAGGCTGTGTCTCCCAAGCACCCATGACCTCCACTGCTTTTTTCCTTTACCCACAGCCAGGAGTGGTGGGAGAAGACCTTGAGCAGCATCTGACCCATGAACAATGGGTTAAGACCACTCAACAGCAAAGAGATTTGACTACTAGTAAAGAGATCCTCATATGTGTTACGGTCAGAATGGCTCTGAGCCATTCTTGGTTGTTTTCAAGAGAATTGCACATGAAATTAACTTGACTCAAGGACTCCGAATCAGTTGCACTTATTTATTTTCTCAGGTCAGGTTTGCTTCTGTGTTTCCACTGCAGCCATGGCTCTGACATCGCATCCAAGATTCTGACGCAAAGGAAAGTCTGTGTTTTCTCCTGAACTTCACGGACCTGCTTATGAAGGGCAGTTTCAGGCATCCCTAGGGGGATGTAGGAAATGACAAGGTTTATCTCTAACCACACATACTTATGAACACATATGCATGTCTGGAGATTATCTGTTTGTTAAAACATCTGTTACTTCTTCATATCAGACCCCCGCCTGCACATCATGGTGCATTCATCCCATTAGCATCTTTCTTACAATAAATATAGATGCATATGTGTCTACCTACACATACCGAGCCCATGACCATGATGGTACCTTGTGGTAGGAACATCAAGGGCCTCAATTTCAGCCCCTTTGCTAAAAATAGTGATGACCTCTGTGGTGGTTCTCAGAGATATAAAGATAATTCTCCGTATTTACCACTCAATTAAGCCTTTTTGGACTGCTGAGGACTGGCTAATTAACATTTAGACGTGTGTTATATAAGTTAAAATTCTGGTTGATAAGTGCACACCGACTTTATATAGTTCCTTAAATATTAAGCTTTAGCAGAAACATTGGCTGCAGGTAATGTAAGACAGTTGTGATTATTTCCTCTGGGGGTGATGTTTTACTACCTTGGAGACAGTCAGCATTTGCATTAGATATAGATCATAAAGATACACGCACAGTAATTTATATTGTTTATGATTACAGCTCAGGCATTCCCTTCAGCTTCGTCTGGCAAAGGGACCCACCACTTTCCCAGCGAGGTGCCTGATGAATTGTAGCTCCACGGAGCCGACGCTAATGGAAATGATGTCACTGCTTATCAGGCTCGGTGGACCAGAAAGTCTTCCCTGGACTAACTCTGATAGCATCCCATTCCCATTTATTCCCAGCGTCTCCTCTTACACACCGAGTCAGGCTACGTCTGCCTTGAAGGAGGGATGCAAGAGAGGGGCACATCTTGTTGTTCCATTTAAGAGAACGGTTTCCACGCAGGGGGGGTGGAACTAGATGATCTTTAAGGTCCCTTCCAGCCCAAACCGTTCTATGATTCCCCCCCACCCCCGTGATGCTGCCCTCTCATGCTCCCATTCTTGGGGCTCAGAAAGCCTGAAAGGTGAACCTGGGGCTTATATAACCTGCTCATTACTGACCTGGGAAAGTGGAGATGGGCAGAACAGGCCTGTAATTGACCTTCCAGGTGTTGCTAAACTCAGAGGTGTTGCAAACCCAGGGAAAAAGCAGGGTGTTATTACAGGCACTGGTAAAACATGCAGGGAAACAGCAGAAGTTACTGCAGACTGGACAAAAAACAAAGACATCAGCAAAGAGCAGAAGATCCATCCTACGTGTCTTGCATGTGGAGGTGGGGTTTAGGTGCAGGAAGGGTGAGGGGACACGGATGCAGCCTATGGCTTAGGGTTCCGCATCTATCACTGGCAGATGAAGTCAGTCAAAGGTTGACTTTGACAACAGCAGCCACTCTCAATGTGGATGTGCTTCCACTTGAGTAGATTGCCTTTTTTTCTACTCTAGAAACATCCCATCAGCCTGGTCATTATACCAGGCAGTCACAGCTATGGGACAGCCTCTTCCAGGAGGTGTGCTTGTTGGAGAAGATGCTCTTCCAGATCATCTACAGTTGCTCTGTCTCTGGGAGTGGCAGGTCTTGGTCAATCCCCGACCTGAAAATTTAGGTGCCCAGGTCCAACACTCAAGGTCTGTGACATAGAAAAGCAATTAACTTTTCTTTCTGCGGGACATTGGAACCTTTACCCTCCTCCTCTCTTCACACATAAGTTACATACTGAAGATCACATCCAAAGCATAAGAGTGGAATATAATCTGGGGAAGCCTCACCAGAAATAAAGATGATTCTCCACCCCAAGACTAGCAGGCAAAGAGGAGCCAGGGAGCACAGCCACAGCAGAGGCAAAGAGCTCTCCATAAGTATTAACTGATTTGCCCTTTAGAAAGGACAACTGGTACATGCATTTAAAAGTGTTACAAGCTTTTTACAGAGTCGTGCCTTGGAGCAACAATTTACACCCTTACAGATGGCATATTTATCAGCTGTGCAGGCAGCCTTTCCCCTCTAGCTAACATTTTCAGCAAATTTCCATCTACAACCCCCACTGACTTCAAGTTGTGAAATCTGCTGCTTCAGGACTTCAGTAGGATACAACAAAGCCATCACCATGACCTTTAAGTAAAGATTTCATCTGCATTACATGGGTTACTCCTTCCAGCAGAGAGAGAAGAGAAGCTAGTCTTGGTGATACTTGGAGGATTCCTGATTTATGCAATGCTTTTCACACACCCCTCCCAGCTGAGCAGCTGATGAGATATCGAGAGCAAAGCACAAAGTCCATCCCATTTCAGGTCCTGGTCTTGCATGACTTTCCATCACAGAGGTTAAAGAGGAAGGATGTGTGCCTCAGCTGTCCCTCAACCTGCAAATATCTTGGGACACAACTTGGCCCAAGAGGACTATGAATTAGGGGAGATGAGAAACACATTTGGTCCAAAGTATAGGAGAAAGCTTTGGCCATGTAACACAGGTGATGACAAAGTGGTGCAGGCTCAGCTGTACTGTGAACTGTATGTCTTCCACCCACCCAGGGGCCTCCCAGATCAGCCTTGTCATGTCTGTAGGGCCATTTCTTCCTCCCACTGGTGCCCTTTCTATCAGTGGAATCATCAGCCTTATCGATGCTTATGGTGCTACTGTCCTTGGCAAGGATATGCACCACCAGACCACAGGTACAGCAGGTCACTAAGAGCCTGTGAGCTGTATTTCTGCTGCCTGGGGTGGCTGGAGTGAGGTGGGCTGGGTCGTGTGGCTTCCTCATGCTTCAGTCTAAGGTCTGAAAGGAAGTCTAGGGGTAAAATGGGGCTCCTGCACAGCTCTAAGTCTGAGCTGGTACATTCAGCCCCAGCTGCTCAGCTCTGCAGCCCCTTCTTGTCCAGCGCCTGCCCACCCCCGCCCCCCATCACCTTTGTGACTTTAAAAACTCTTGGTTAGCTATACATAGCCCATGTTGTGGGATGCGAACTCTTATTTCTCTGAGTCTTGACCCTTTCACTCGCAGCAGATTTTCAGCTCAAAGTCTCAGCAGAAAGCTCAAGAACTGCAGATAATTCTTTTTCTGTTAAAATTTCACAGATGCTTTTGTCTTTTGCTGGCAACGTGTGAATGGGATAGCTTGGGAGAGCCAGAGACATCAAATATTTGGGCTGGGAGTAGAGGGGGGCTTTATGGGCTGCAGTGCTCCTTGCAAGCTAATCTGAGTGATGCCTTAGATCTTCAGACCATTGAGTGTGGGGAAAGCCGTGACCCGCTGCCGATTTAATTTCTGTCCTGATGCACTTTGCATATTTGTTTTTGTCCCGCTTGGGTGTGATCCAGGCACACATCCATGAAACGAAACAAACCCACACTGTCTGAGCATCCCTTTGCTCCTGGGAGCTGGGAGCCTGCTTTGCTCCATGTGTCATTTCAGAAAGAGCACCCAAACGTTTTTTAACTTCTTCAGAGCTCAAAGCGGGTATTAAGAAAAGGCTGGAGCGAGCGGAATCCGTTTGAAGGAGATGCCAGCATCGCTCCCTTCTGCAAACAGGCTGCCCTTGACCACAGAGCCAACCCATGTCCTGCAGCTCCCGCTGAGCTGGGTGGGCCAGGCTCCATCTGCAAGCTCAAGGAGATCTTTCATCTGCCTCCCAGTGAAAAGAAAAGTGTCACCTCATCTGCGGGAATTTGCATTCGAATTATACAGGGCTCCCAGCAGCAGAACAGACTGCAATGGTGGCTGGCAGCCCGTCCCTCTCTCCGCAGGGACTTCTGTGCTGCAAGTATGTACCCACCGTGCCAAGCGTTGTGACTTGTGGCTTCCTGCTGCCGGAGCCATTCAGACTCCAGGTGTCCATCCGTGTCACATAAATATTGCAGCTGGCATAACTGCAAATACATATCTACCAGGGTATAGCAGGTCGTGGGTGGGTCATGAAAGGACACCTTCCCGTTGCATGTTTGTGCACGAGAAAAATGGCTCTTCTCTCGCTGCTGCCAGCACACGTCAGCTCGGGTCCCATCCCTTTTGAATACACTCAGAAAAGCTTGAACCTGCAACACCAAGGTATTTGGTGGCGTTTCTTCCAGCACCAAAAGCTCTTGCAAAGGAGCTCACCTCTTCTTTGCAGCGTTGGACCCTCCAGCATGGCTACCTGTCCTCCAGAGGCAGAGGCAGAAGGTTCTCAGGAGCTGGCAGCAGCCCTCTCACTTCAGCCAGACCTGAGGATATCAAGAACCCTTTTCAAATCCCCCATCAAAACCATTCTGGTTATGTTGCACGTATAGAGTATTTCTTTGACCCCTTTCCAGCTACTCCTCCTCTGTGGCACAAGGGACCTGGGTGCAGAAAGGGATTTCACCCTGGCTAAATGAACAGCCAAGATGAGAGCCCAGGGACTGCCTTGTTGGACCAGAGATGCAAGCCCATCTTTCTGGCCCCTGTCCAGCAGGACATCCCAAAAGAGCGTCTGCTAGTAAAGGCATATATCTGCCTTGCTGAGGCTGTGCTTTGAGCTGCTGGAGGAGCCTGCTGACTGCGCAAGGAGCTTGAGGAGATCACACTAAGTCTTCAGATGCTGGATGAGACCACAGTGGGACTTTGAACATCGGATGCTGATGAAGCTGTTTACAGTAGCCAAAATGGTCTTGTTCCCTCTCCTTCTTTCTCCCTCTCCTCCTTGGGGTTTTGATTAGATGATTACCCAAGAAAGCCTGGAGGAGGCATTTCTGAGCCTTCTTGGCAAAAAGCAAGCTGTAAACAGTGGGAGAGAAGCAGAACAGAATAACACCCTCTTGAAAAAAGAGGGGGGAAAAAAGTGCAAGCCAACACCACCCAAGGTGATTAAGAGAAATTGTGGAGTAAATGCGTGTCCTTGTATATTGCTGGTTTATCAATCAGATCGCAACACAGAGGGGAAGGCAGCAGGAGGGGAGAAATATTTCTCATCTTGACTTCTCTGGCAGCCAATGACTCTGCTTGTGAAGCCCTGGAAATGTACAACACACTTTACAAGACACGCGTGCTGAAGGCTTTGGGCTGACGGGGGGGGGTCTATGGATGCAGATCCTACAGCTCCTACACCACTTTGTCTGCGGGACACCTGGAAATTGGTCCCACTAGCTGCAGAGTGTGCGGGCTGCGGATCGCAGACTCATCCCCACAGCAGAGAGGGAAAGAGTAAAAATGTCAATAGCTCATTAAAAATATAGAAGCAGAGGGAGTGTGAATGTGAAGAGTCTGTAGGAAGCATGTTAGATCAACTTACTGAATCCTAGAGCTGCTCTGTAAGCAAACAACAGCTTCATAACCTGTGTTTCAGTGGAGAGAGCTGGAAACCTTCACATTGTCAAGTCTAGCAGCTCTGAGACCTGGGGCTGGGCTGCTGACCCAGATGGAACATCTGAAAGAGGACATGATAGAGAGTTATATTAAGAAACCTCAGCCAAGCTTGTGAACAGGCTGATTTTCACCTTCAACCACCAACTTCAGGCTGGAGAAAGCCCACGGGATGTATATGACACCCCAACTAGGAGAAATAGTGCAAGGGTTCATGATGCAAAACTAGAGGTACCCCAAGAGAAGGCAGATGGAGTAAGGGGGAAGAGTTGTTTGGTTTCAGGATTTTATTTAGATGCCTCAGGGCCAAGCATAATACTTTAATCCATTTTTTTTTCAGGCCGTTTGGGTCTGAGGTTTCCATTCAGGACCCTCGTCTCAGGGTAGGATTTATCCTTTCCGGCCCTTCCCTCTGCAGAATACATTTTGGTTTGTGGCTGGCACCACATCAAACACTTCCAGCACCTGATCTGAAGTAAAACATTAAGAATCGGATACGGCCGGACTTGAAACAACAACAGCATTATTATAGCAGAAAAACTCCCCGGTGACATTAATGAGCTCTTTGAAGGGGGCTACCAGCAGGATAATCTCCCCGTGCCCTGCAGACGGGGAGCCGACCGAAGAGGGAAGATGCTTTGGTTTCTCCAAATGAACTGCTGGAAAGTGAGCAATTATCCGCTGATGAAACTTGACCACGGCTGAGGACAGGGGGCCAGGGGAGCCCTCGTGTGATATTTCACATTTCCTCAGGCGACAATTTCAACACAGCACATTTTTGTTGTCGCTGGTGTTCAAGAGCCTCCAGAAGAGGGGATTACGGGGTGGGATAAGGCTTGCCTGCCCCTCTGATAAAGCCTAGCTGGAGATAAGGGCTCCTTACAGGTCTAATTTTAAAACTGGCCCCATCGCCTTTGCTTCTCTTGATTCAGAGCTGATCAGCACTGAAGAGGGTAAGAGGTAAGAGGGCTAAGAAAGCAACGTGGTCTAGTGGAGGGTGTCCCTGCCCATGGCAGGGGCGTTGGAACTAGATGATCTTTAAGGTCTCTTCCAACCCAAACCATTCTATGATTCTATGATAAATGAGGAAAAGAGCTGGGGAGGGCTGGGAGTCCACATCTCCCTTTCCACACCAGCCACAAAATGAGTCTCCATGGCTTGAAGCATCTTGAGATGCCATGCTCTTCCACTTGAACAGCCACAGGAGCCAGAAAACTCTCCTCCTAGCATAGATGCCAGGTACTTAGGGCTCTGGACCTGTCTCCTCCACCCATGACACCAGTTTTTGGAAAGTTGAAGAAGCTGTGGGGCACACACACAAAAAAACCCTACCCACCTCCTCTCCTCCCTCAGCATCAGATTATCCTTGCCTCAAGGCTTCTCCATGGCTTTATTTAGCTCATGATGAGGCTAGAGCATCCTCAGTCAGGGTTCATGCTAGGATATGTGAGAGGTGTCCAGCCAGGCCCTGAAGCACATCAGGGCTTCCTCCAACCAGGGCAGTACTTCCGTCCAGAAGCTGAGGTCATGCAAAGCTTGTCTGTCTGAGCCTCAAGAATTGCTGTTTATTTATCTACTCTTGCTTTAAATGCCCTGAACAGGAACCCCAGTGTGTCTTCCCCAGGAAAATCCACTTCTCTGTCCCAGCCAGCCTTCAGAGACAGAAAGGTTCATCCCACCATCTCCATCCTTATGCTTGCAATACTCACAGGTATCACACCACTCCTGAGCATTATTGTATTGAAATGAGAAAGATAGGTATAGCTCCAGCAATGGCGATGGAAAACTCTGATGTACCCATAGGTGACAACAGTCATCTGCTTTAAAGGAGGGATTAGATAACAAAGTCCTGCCTCTGCTCCATGGCTCTCTTTTGCCTTGCGTTTTGTGTCACTAGTGGGAGGCAAGAGGGAGAGAGAAGAGGGAGAAGAGGGAAGAAGAGAGGGAAAGGGAAAGGGGAAGGGGAAGGGGAAGGGAAGACAAAGAAAAACATGCTCTCAAGGTTTGTAAAGGTATAATAAAGCTGGAAGGCAGTAATGCTCAGTATGGTATAGTTTGGAGAAGTCAGCAATGAACTTCCTGTATATAAATCCCACCATGCCTACCTCCTCATGCTTTGGTCATCAAATACGATTGCTAAGACATGCAAGCTACAAGCACTGACTCCCTGGCTACTTCACACACCACATTAAAACCATGTCCTGAAACTCAGTTAATCCCTCAGTTGAAAAAAAAAGGGAATGGAGGAATCCATTTCACCATCAGAAGGTGCCAGGAAAGCCCCAAGGGACATGTTGTGGGCTCACTGGGTGGTGATGCCTCCCCAGCCTTGGGAGGAGGTGGGTAACAAGCAGTCTGGAAAGGCGATGGAGCGTGGAGAGGATCAGAGCAGAAAAGAATTGCTGAGTGACTTGAGAGTGTGAAAGGAGATGGGATAGATCCCCCTTCCAAACTTCTGCATAAACCAGTAAACAGGCAGGATACCCTGATCCAGCTGATGTGCCACCACAACCAGCTGTTATGTGCTGCTGGTGGGACACCAAACCTGGACCAAACAGCCTGGACCGTACACGGTGCAGAGGATTTTTTGGCACATCACTGGCATGTACCGGCACACTGGGGCTCAGGAAGCCACAGCCGCTCCAGTGGGGTGTAGCCATGGTGCATCCTCCATCAGCTTGGGCCCAAGCTCAGCTGGGTCTGCAGGAGCGATATTTTGTGGCTTACAAAATTCTCATTAGCCAATTTTGGATTTCACCAGGACCTTGCTGTGGTCCCTGGCAGCTGCCAAGACTTCAGCTCTGAATCACATCGACAGGCCAGTGTTTAGCTGATGCAGCGAAGACCCCGGGCTAGAAATGAGCGTGCCCATGTGCTGCACATTCCATCACCAGCACAACCGCTTGCTGTTCCTGCAGGGATGGCTTTTATCCCCAGATCCTCTGGCTCCAAAAAATCTTTTCAGACACACTCACACAATTTCAGCAGAAAATGGTTTCAAAGAAACATAAAAAAAGCGGTCATATATCCACATGAATAGAGGACACACGAAGTATTATTTTCACATGAGCAGCAAAAACTCATTGATCCAGAATTATGCCTTCCATTATAACTTTCCAATGCGAGCCTTCGAAAGAAAACTGGGCTGCAAAGAACTGTCATAAGCCTTTCAAGAGCTGACAAGTAGTCAAAAACATGTCTGCTTCTCCACATGATCCACTCCGTTTGGTCTGAAAAAAGATCAGGGTATTTCAGCAACGGTTGTGCCACGTTTTCCCATCTCTGTTTTGGCACAAACGCAAGACTTGCCTTCTGACGGTTTCGAAGATTCTCTTGTAACGTTTGAAAAGCAGCCCCAATGCAGACTGTCAGCTCATGTGGGCCTTTGAAAAGTCAGTCTGAGACTTGTCCTTCAGACAATTTCCAGGGGGACATGCATTTTTGCCTCCTCCAATTCCTGCTGTCAAATTTGCTTTGTTTAGTATTTCAGTCTGCTCCATAGATTTGCTGAGCACTGTACAATGGGGTCACAAGAAAGACACCTTCAACTGGTGAATAAAGGGACATTTGTACGTGAGAAAGAAACACTTCTGGTTGTTTCAGGGTCGAGGAGGCTACAGGAGGCCAAAATTAACTACTGATTAACGTGATGGAGCCAAAACCACAGTCCTTCCATATCCCTCTGGTTTTCCCTTACATGCCTTTTCATATCCACAGGATGGTCAATTTTTCCCCATTGTGTTTTCATTTGCAGACCTCCTAAGACAAGGTGCATGAGTCCGTGGTACCTGATGAGATGCTTTTTTGGGTCCCAAGGGAACTGGCAGATGATGTTGCTAAACCATTATCCATCATATTTGAGAAGTTGTGGCAGTCTGGTGAAGTTCCCACCAACTGGAAAAGGGGAAATATAACTCTCATTTTTAAAAAGGAAAAAAAAAGGAAGACCCGGGGAACTACAGACCAGTCAGTCTCACCTCTGTGCCTGGCAAGATCATGGAGCAGATTCTCCTGGTAACTATGCTGAGGCACATGGAAAATAAGGAGGTGATTGGTGACAGCCAACATGGCTGCACTAAGGGCAAATCCTGCCTGACTAATTTGGTGGCCTTCTATGATGGGGTTACAGCATTGATGGATAGGGGAAGAGCAACTGACATCGTCTACCTGGACTTGTGAAAAGCATTTGACACTGTTGCACACGGCATCCTTGTCTCTAAATTGGAAAGACATGGATTTGATGGATAGACCACTTGGTGGATAAGGAATTGGCTGGACAGTCTCACTGAAAGAGTTATGGTCAACAGCTCAATGTTCAAGTGGAGACCAGTGATGAGTGGTGTTCCTCAAGGGTCAGTACTGGGGCCAGTGCTATTTAACATCTTTCTTGGTGACAGGAACAGTGAGATCAAGTGCACCTTCAGCAAGTTTGCAGATGACACCAAGTTGTGTGGTGTTGTGGACATGCTGGAGGGAAGGGATGCCATCCAGAGGGACCTGGACAGGCTGGAGAGGTGGGCCTGTGAGAACCTCATGAAGTTCAACAAGGCCAAGTGCAAGGTCCTGCATGTGGGTCGGGGCAATCCCAAGCACAAGTACAGGCTGGGCGGAGAATGGATTGAGAGCAGCCCTGAGGAAAAGGACTTGGGAGTGCTGGTGGGTGAGAAGATCACCATGAGCCGGCACCGTGCGCTGGCAGCCCAGAAAGCCAACCGTGTCCTGGGCTGCATCCAGAGCAGCGTGGGCAGCAGGGCGAGGGAGGGGATTCTGCCCCTCTGCTCTGCTCTCATGAGACCCCACCTGGAATACTGCATTCAGCTCTGGAGTCCCCAACACAAGAAGGACATGGAGCTGCTGGAGCAGGTCCAGAGGAGGCCACGGAGATGATCTGAGGGCTGGAGCACCTCTGCTATGGAGACAGGCTGAGAGAGTTGGGGCTGTTCAGCCTGGAGAAGAGAAGGCTCCGGAGTGATCTTATAGCAGCCTTTCAGTACGTGAAGGGGCTACAAGAAAGCTGGAGAGGAGCTTTGGACAATGGAGTGTAGTGATAGGACACGAGGCAATGGCTTTAAACTGAAAGAGGGGAGACTTCAATGACATCTAAGGCAGAAATTTTTTACTCTGAGGGTGATGAAACACTGGCGCAGTTTGCCCAGAGAAGCTGTGGCTGCCCCATCCCTGGAAGCGTTCAAGGCCAGGTTGGATAATGCTTTGAGCAACCTGGTCTAATGGAAGGTGTCTCTGTCCATGGAAAAGGAGTTGGAACTAGATGACCTTTAAGGTCCCTTCCAACCGAAACCATTCTATGATTTTGGGGTCTGTTTTTTTTTTATTGACATTCCCTTATGGCTTCTGGCCCAATGCTCTTTTAATCAATGTGAACTACCACAAGTACTCCCTCCTGCACCCTAATAAGTGCTGGATCTAGCTGCCTGGGGTCTAACACTGCACAAGCTACAAGGACTGAAGGCTGAAACCCCCATTGTCCCAAAGCCAACATAGCTTGGCACAGATTTTGACATGAATGTCATAGATCTGTGGCATAGATTTTCACACAGAGAAGAAAAGAAGGATTCTTTCTCCATTGACTGCAGGGGCTTTTCATGGCCACCACTGCATGCCCTGAGCAGTGTTAGCAGTAGTGGGTGGAACAATGTTGATGGTCACATTTATCTTTATAATGCTAAAAAACAATAAAGTCTGTCTTTTCTTCTTCAGCCTTGACCCTGGAGCACTCAATGCCAAGCTGTAATGGGAGAAAACAGAAAAGGGGACATAGGACAGTTGGGCCATGCCCAAAAAACTAGGGAAAATCATTAGTTTCAAACTCAGCAGGGCGGTGGGGATGGAATGGGATTTGCTCCTAGGGCAAAACGTTGCTCCCTGAAAGAACCCATTCACGAGGGGTCCGACTTTGTGTTTCCACACCTAAGGAGCTTGATTGGTTTCCCGGCCATCAACACGACTGTGTTCTTCTGTTTCAAAAGTTTTGACAAGGAAAGTTGAAAAGAATCCTTCCAAAAGCACCTTGGGGAACATCCCATTGCTTTTAAAATAAGACAGGGTAGAGCAAGAGGAAATATGCTGTGAGGAGCAATTCCGTCTCAGCAAGACACATGGATCAAAATTCTCCTAGGTCTTTTCCAGCTCTTACTGCTAGAGACTTGAGCCTAGATCCTCAGGTGTGTTAAGGCTCTTGATGTCTTTTGTGCTGTGCAGTCACGTAGATTTAACCTGGCTGAAGATCTGGCCCTCATATTGGAGAGGAGCAAGTGTGCCCGCTAAAGCAGCTCACAGCTTGTTGGTGCCACCACAAGTGAGTGGGACATAGTCATGGAGTCAGGGGCAGCCTTTGCCTTTGGGATAGTGGAGTTCCTCCATTCTACGGTCCTCAGTAAAATCTTTCAGAGTCTCATCCAGTCCTATTTTCTTACTGGGTTAAATGTTAATGATGCATATATCAGCCCCACAACACACAGGAGCAGGAAGGATGTTGCACCTTGACAGTCATCTGCAGCGGGAATTTTCTTGGCTATTCCCAAAGCCAAAGGATGGGCAAGCTGAATGTGAAAAGCAACACGTAGGGAGACTGTCTCAATGCCTTAGCCATCCCATAGTTTTGTGATGTGAGTTGTGAAAATTTATTGCGTAAACGTGTGCTGTAACTCACATGTTTTACAAAGAAATTGAACAAAGTGGAGTTTTTGAGATCCTCACCAACTGAGAAAGCCACATGAGGTACAGGCACTACACAAGCAACTGTGGTGCATGTGCTCCTTGCTCTGCTCCTGATGTGTTCTGTCACCAGGCACTGCCCCCCCTAAACATTCCTTTGGTCCTGCAAACATGACTCTGTCTGCTTGTAGAACGAGTTGGGCACTGCCAACCCCTCCCATCCCAATGTCATTCATCCCATGGGCAAAGCCTAAATATTTTCTCCAAAGACAGTCATCGAAACAATATTCAAGACATGCTTCAAGACAGTGATAGCAATGAAGGAGGTTCCCCCAGGCTTGCCAAACTGGACATGTTTCAGAGGTGCATCCTCAGAAGAGGTGCACCAGCTGGCCTACTTTAGAGACCTTTGTCTTCAATCCCATCTCCTTTTTTTCACACATATCTTTGCTTAGACTCCCCCTGTTTTGTGTCTCAACCCAGCACCTTTGCCAACAGGGTTCATCATCTCTTCCTACTTCTTGGAAATCTCAGAGGAGACAAGTCCAGCTATATATGGGGGAAGTGGAGAGGCATGGAAATGAAGGTCGTGACATGGGTCTTCTGAGACAACCCAGAGATTGATAACCTAAGTCAATCAGAAATTTACAGTGGTTATACCAAAGAGAGTGCTTGGTTTGACGCCACTGAGCTGTCCTGAATGCAACCAGAGAGGGAAGAGGGGCTTGCGATGTGCTTACACTTTTATTTGACCCCAACCTGATTTGGTCCCTGATTTCTGCGCTACGTTTACCTGTCCCTACCAAAGCCAGATTGAGCCGTTGGTTCTTATCAACATCCCCAAGTCCAAGGTCTTCTCTGGGTCACCAGGTTAAACTGTGTATTTCATTATCATAGGGCATGTGTAGGCTAAATCTACAGTTGTTCAACTGTAGGACCCTAATTAATTCACATATCTCAATGTGGAGGACACATTGCCTCATATACTTGGGCTCAAAATGTGGTCTAAGTTCATAGAATCATAGAATCATCTAGGTTGGAAAAAACCTTGTAGATCATCGAGTCCAACCGTTAACCCAAGACTGCCAAGTCCACCACTAAACCATGTCCCTAAGCTCCACATCTACATGTCTTTTAAATACCTCAAGGGATGGTGACTCCACCACTCCCGGGGCAGCCTGTTCCAATGCTTGACAATCCTTTCAGGGAAGAAATTTTCCTTATATCCAGTCTAAACCTCCCCTAGCACAAGTTAAGGACATTTCCTCTCGTCCTATCACTTGTTACCTGGGAGAAGAGACTGACTCCCACTTCCACGCACCCCAGCTACTTCTTGCCAACAATCTTTCTTCTCGGTTTGGGGAGCAGAGGCTTTCTCTCAGGTCCAGTCAGAGGAAACCAAACAGCCCTATGGATGTGTTTCACCATGGTTTGGTCTGTGTTTACTATATGCAAACACAGGAACGAGCTGCAACCTACAGCTCAGTGCAGTTCAACTAGCACCCAAATTACGGGAAGTAAATTGCTCATAGGTGTGGGATATATTATTTCCTCACAGAGAAATTAATTTTGACCTTCTGCTAAACTGCTAAATACATTCTTGTGTTTGGGAGAGGGCTGTGATTTCTTTAACTTTCTCCAGATGAAGAGCATTAAGCAAGAGGCATAGGCAGTGGATATTTTTCTCAGAAGACTTTCCAGGTGGGTGTCTCAAGCCTATGCTCTGCAGTGAGCTCAGCAAAGTGGGCTCAATCTATTTCTTTTCCAACTCTTCTGACTGCACTCGAGTTTCTGCCCTCGAGCCCCTTAGCACTAACAGGATGGAAAAGGATGGTGCCAAAGACGTGGCAGGTGAAAGAAATAGTCCATGGATCAGGGTGTTAGAAATGTTGAACGCTTTCCTGGCAAGTGTTTATAAACGATCACCTCAACGTTATGGTTTGTAGACCTGGGAGCACGCAGATGGAGTGATGCAGTGCCCTGCTCAGCCATCGAGACCAGCCAGGAGGTCTGCCATGAAGCAAGTGGGGACAAGGCTTTACCCTCCACCCAAGAGCTGCGTGGACTGAGCTCTGCTCTCAGCTGGGCACACACCAACCTTCGCATTTCAATCCACCTTACCCTAGCAGGACCCTGTTTTGGCCTCCTGTCTGTGTTATGCAGTGTGCTCAAGTGAGGGGGGCTGCCAAGTTTGGACCAGACCCCTAAGCAATCCTATGTCCTGTCTCAGACTCTGGCAAGGAACAAATGCGTCAGGAAAACTGCAAGAAAATCCAGAATAAGCAAACGTGGATCAATAGCAGGAATTTCTTTCTAACTTCCAGCAAATATTGACTTAAACTCCCAGGGCAGACATGGACAAATATTGCCTCATCAGACCTTTTAGGGGGATTAAAAATGTCTTTTCAATGGAAAAAGAAAATCTACGCTTTTTTTGTTTGCTTCTATTTGAATGTTCTGGGTTTTTTTCTTCTGAAAAGAAAGCTCAAGTATTTTAATTTTTGGTCTCTGTATTCAGAAATCCTCCTGCCACCCTCAAAGATGGAAGAAGCCTCCTATCCAATCTCAAACCAGTTCAGAAGAAAACAACAGAAACTGTAATGCATTTTAACTGAGTTTTAAATTATCTATAAGCATCGCTATCTGAACTGTGTGTCTTCTGATATTCTCCAAGCTAGTTACTTAACAAAAATTATCATAGTCACAAGGGATTTTTTTCAACTTTATTTGGAGACACCCTATCACAAGAGCCCCAGGTAGCTGCCAAGGGTCTGGGGAAGAAATGCCGTCCACCTGCTGCTTCCCTACACGGCTCTGTCCTTATTTATGGTAAACTTTGAGGAGCTGGGCTGAAACCAAGCACCGGGCTGACACCTGACACCAGCACTGAGCCAGACTCTGGGTGATTTACACTGGGGAACAAAGCCAAAGGGAAATACAACTGCATGAAGGGAAGGAGTTGGCACTGCAGAGTATGGATGGATGTGATCAGCCAGCACCTTAAAGGAGGTAGCCCATTTTGGGGCAATAATTTTCCTCCTCCTGTATCGTTTTTATTTTCCATGTGTTAACGTAAAAATCTCCAATGGCCACTATCCACTGTTACTTCACATTTCTCAAGGTCATTGACACCCAAAATGTGAAAGATTAGATCACTGCCTCCAGGCTTGGATCTCAATTAGCCAAATGCAAACCTTGAGTGACGCCAATACGTCTGGCAGCAGACTCTGGTCCGTGAAGCCATTAAATAGACCTGTGTGTGGCCAGGCAAGACGTGGAGCCCAAATATGTGTAATAGTTTTCAGATTTCATTGTATTCCCACACAAGCCTGTACCCTGTATCTGTGCCATTAACCTCTGAACTTTCCATGACCACAACACTCATGTTTGGAACAAATACAGCTCAAGAGCTAAGCCACCTGGCTAACCTGGTTGCCTTGGTATCACCACCACAATACTGAGGGCTGGGAACATCTTAAACTGTGATTAAATGCCATCACTTGTATGGTTTAGCTTCCCAATATTTGGCTTTCATAATAGCTGTAGGCTGTAAAAGATTTTGACCTTTGTGTATGGGAAAGTGTTTAAAAAGTTTGCAACTCCTGTCCCTGTTTTTAAAGGATGATAATGCAGCGCTTTACAGTTCTGAGAGGGTTTTTTTAACACTAGGTTTTCATCAGGGACTTCCTTTGCTTTGTGTGGCTGGTTGTTGGAGGTGGGAGGTTGGTTTCAGGGAGCTGACGCTGCTGGCACGGAAAGATGCAGCTGCTTGGTTTGGGACTGGAAAGGCTGAATCACTCTTTGGGTTGAAGTCCAAAACTTCCCACGAGCTGGTCCCATCCCAGCAGGGGATGGAGCTTGACATTGTGTGAAAAATCCCAAAGATGAGCAGGAGGAGAATTGAAATGGGTTGGAATTAGATGATCTTTAAGGTCCCTTCCAACCCAAACCATTCTATGATTCTATGATTCTGTGATTCTATGATTCTATTGTAGCTTTTTCCTTCTGCAAATTTCAGGCTAAGAAATGACAAGTCATTGATTGGTATCATCACCAAACAACAGGTCATGTAAATTGGTCTATCCACTCCTTGTAGGGCCCATGCAAAAAGAAAGGAAGGATTGGATCTGGTGGTGCTGATGCTAAGTAATGCAGATGCACAGCAAGGACCTTCAGCTACTCAGGGACCAGCTGGTGCCAGATGCTCTGCCCATGGGTTGCAGCTAAGGTCAACCAGGCAACAGCAAGAAGCCTAGCAGGAGCTGTAGACCTTTTGCGGTTCCTTGGAGATGTGTTGGTCATAACAGGCTCCAACAGGACCTGCATCATCAACATGACATTTTCAGAACCATCAGGGGTGCAGGAGATTTGGGTCCTGGGTGCATAAGCATGAAATCTCAGATTGTATCTGATCAGCTCATCGCGGGGGAAGCCAGTGTGTCCTCTGGGCTTTGCTTATGCTGACCTACACCTAAAAATACTCCTCCCTTGACCTAGATATTTTCTATGAAGAAGTCACTTGAGTAACACATGACTCAGGTGTCAAACTGTTGCATCTGCGGAGCACAAACACTTGCTGGAAAGCCCGAAATGACACGAGGAGCCAAAACATTGCCTAACTCATTCTAGTGGCTTAGGGTTCAGGTGGTCGGGGCATGGCATGGCAGCGCTGTTGGGACTGGGAGGTGCATTGGCTGCACCTCCAGATTAACTAACGTGCTGTGAAACGCGCGGTGGCAGTGCTGAACGCTGACCCTCAGCAGACACAACTTGATATTCGGTTGGTGAAAACACTAATTTCATCCCAGCTGGGATTCTCCGTGCACAGTCCCTGGTGTCCCCTTCGTACGATAGAAGCAAATAGCCAGGAGAAAAAAAAAATCAGACCACTTGCCCACCGCTCCCACAGCCCGCCTTAGCTCATCTCAACGGGGGGGTCTTTCAAATCCTGCCTTTCATTGTAAGAATGATTAATCTCCATTCTTGCCGAGAACAAAGGGACCTACAGCAGGCTTTGCATTCAGGGAGGAAAACCAAGAAAAAGAGCGAGCAACCTTCCATTTCATACACCATCAGTCACGGGCTAGTGGTTTTTGGTAGAAGAGCTGGCAGGCAGTTGTGCCAGAACCAGAAGGGACCTAGCTGTAGGCACAGCTTGTTAGAAACGACCCGAGAGCTGCGAAAACTCGCCTCCTTTGAAACGAGTATGAAACAGTTTGATTTTTTGCTCCGTTTCATGTGGGCTCAGCGGGAGCTGGAGGTAGGTGCCAAAGCGAAGCCAAGCAAAAATCACTCAGCCAAGCCTTCCCGATGCCCCTGCTGCTCGCCAAGGCGTTTGGTTACAGGAGCGTTGAGTTCCTCTGGCTCGTGCCAAGCGTGTTGCTGCGCGGTGAGTGGTTGTGCCGTTACAAATTGAGCGGGCACTGGGGGTGGGCACACCGTTACACGGGACTGCGCGCATTTCTCCCAGTCCTTCCCACTCCGGTATCTCTGGAGCGATCTGGGTTTAGTAATATGGCTCAAAAGCACTTTCATTTTTAACGCCGACCTGGATTAAAGAAAAAAAAAAAATCCCCTAAATTGAGTTTTTTGGAGGTGGGGAGGTGGCCTTTCTGAAGTCCAGCTCTGTGCTCGGAGGTGGGGAAATGTGATTTTGCAGATTCCAAAACTGGTGCTCGAGGAAGTTGATTGAAGTGCTCAAGGTTTTCCGCAGAGAGGAACTGGTTGAATAACAGCGGTTATGGTTCACTTTTTTTCCTGAAGATTTTTGGAACTTGAAAAATTAGTAGAACAAGTAGGAGCTTTTTTTTTTTTTTTCTGTAGCATTAAAGCTGTTTGCATAATAACCAGTACGACTGAGGATTAATTCTGTCAGCATCTCTGTTGTATCATATCAGATCTTTTTTATATTTATTTTGACATTTCCATCTTCCATTACATCTGAGGAAGAAGAAAATTGACCGGTCCTGATTTCCACTCTGTTCTGCTTAAATCAAATTAGGCTAATTTGTAACAACACAGTAATTCACATTTCTTTTCTTAATGGGAAAACCTAAATCCCTCTCTGCCTGCCTTTCTAAAAATAGTTCAGATTATTTCCTGAGCAAAATCAATCCATAAATACACAGTTGTAATGGAAGAGATCGTACCTCTTCCTTTGAGCAGATATGAAGGAAGATTGTAAACAAAAAAATGTAAGTGCAGGATAAAATTTCTTCCTAAAAAATAGATTCAGACAAATGACTTTAACTTTACCATATAAAAATATATGTTCTTTTTGTAGCTAATACCAGATCTACAAGAAAGATGACTGTGTGCCACCACTGGGAAAAGCTTTGAGATAAACAGCTAGGCAAAACAAGCCACAGAAAATGTGTCTGTGTGTATTGGAAGTGAAAAGGAGTGAAATGCAATGGTCATAAGGTGGAAAAAAAAACAGCTCTGGGTTATATAAAGGATGAAGCGCCCCCAAAGATCTGGGTTCACTTCTTTGGCAACAAGCTCTGTCCGATGAGTCCAGCGAGCGATGCCTAGATGGAGTGTGTATCTGTCCCCTGATGATTCAGGACTTCAGGCTGCTCCAGATGACAATCTGTTCCTCACCCCGCCAATATTCCCACTCAAATCCAATAAGACGAGTAAAACGGGAGTCGAAAATCCACATCTCGAGTAGTGCTCCCCTCCTATCAACTGCTCTGCTTTCACAGTGCTATTGCTGTTATTTTTGGACACAGCAACCCACATTTCCTGCTAAGACTCGTTTCCACTATAATTTATAGTCCAATTTCTACAGCGGGTTGAAGTTTCTTTGGATTGCAATAGCAAATATGTTGTTTATCTTGCTGGTGTAGGTCCAGTGGTCGTCTGCCTGGGACATGGTAGGCTCATCTATCCAGGAGAGCTCCTTGGTCAGCGTAGGAGTTGTACACAAACCACCTACAATGCTCCTCGCTGACGGATGATTATTTTCATGCAAGAGGCATCACACCCTTCTCCTATCTGGGGGCTGCTCCACAAGAAGTCAGGGGAAGAGGTGCTAAAAGCAGGTTTCACAGGGATGAGCTGGGAGACATCTGCAGCCTTCACGTGTCCCATTCTGTCCGTAACAGAATTTGATTTATTTTCTATCCCGGGCCTGCGAAAACTCCAGGAAACAATTGAATTATCCACGATGCTGGCTGCGATACACAGTTGAACCTGTACGGAAAAGTCTAAACTTTAATTTGATTTATGCCTGTAACAACATTTGTGTTTATACTAACAAATGCAACACATGTATGGTAATCCCATAAAGCACAGTTATCTGCTCTGAGCTGAAAACGGCCCAGCTAACCCCAGATAAGACCACGTGCACAGAGGCTGACAGCATCACCTCCCCTTACCTGCCTGTGTCCAAAACACTAATAAAAGTGTCCAAGGAGTGGAAAATGGCATCTCTTGTATGAGTCCTTTCAGAGTGTGTTGGATAGAGCAACAAATATCCTTTGGGGCTAAGATCTCCTTTCAAGTAGCCCCGAGATCTATGTGTCCACCAGTGCTCACGTCTATGTTACCTCAGATTAACAAAACTTCTGTCTTATTCTTACAATGAGAGTGTTGGCTTCTTTTCTGTGTAATTCATAATTTTAACCCAGGACACAGTCTTTTATTGATATAATCTTAGCAGATGAAACATAAACTTGAATACCAACACAACCCACTTCCAGTCCAAGTGATGTATCGCCAGCAATGGACTCACTGGTGCTCCAGCTTCTCCAAGGCATCAAGACTGAGGCAAATCTGAGTGGAAGAGAAGCTGCAAGAAAGCATAGGGGGGCAAAGATACACAGCAGGGAGAAACCTGGGAGAGCAGAGGACTCTGCCCGTATCCTAGGACCTCGGCCACATCTTTATGGAGTTTCTCTACCTCCCACTAGAGAAAAATATCAGTTCACCAGAAATCCTGTCGTTGGTCCAAAAGGTAGTTCCAGAAATGGAAATCTATTTTGTTGGTCTTTTTTCCATTTTATCAATGGCTCAGAGTTTGCAGTCAGGAAATCTGTTTTTTCTTCCCGAGTCTGTTCAGGGGCTCCCAGTACAGCTGGGCACAGGCCTCCACAAAATGACCTGGCAATACCAGGTCTGTTAGGTGGCTAATGAGCTAGAAATGGGCTGGATGCTGCATGAAAGCCATTCTTCCAGGTGAAGTCCCCAAATATCTTTAATTTCCACATGGCCCATATTTTTCAAAATGTTCTGATACAGAGTGGCAGCGAATCTAGCCCCCAGGCTAGGGTTACTAAGCTATGCATGATCCTCAAAATGCAGAAGGATGCCTCATGGGATTTTCAAATGTGTCCAGGCACCTAAATCCCACTGGCTTAGGAGGTTGAAGACTACTCTGTTTAGGGGCTTGTGAAAATCCCAGCAGTGTCACTCTGAATCTCTAAGCTTGCACTGCTTTCTCCAGGACAATGCCTGGTTTCTGCTACATTTTCTGATGGTTCAGGCTTATTTGCCATTACCGGAAGGTTATCCTGGTAGTTAGACTTTCCTTTCTAGGCTACGGAGGATATTGCTTTACACGACGCCTTTCATCTTCCCTAATATGCTCCATATTATCCTCTTGATTTCTTCCATCTGGGCAAATCTTTTGTTGACCTCACCTGAAATCTAAAACCTTTCAAAATAAGCCCTTCCACTTCTCTCCTCTGATCCAGTAGTGGTGGATGTGACTGGGAGGTCAGAAGCCTGAGATTAGTCGTGACCTCACTCTTGGGCTTCGCATTGGCAGTGGGTTAAAGGCTTTGAACTTGGCATCCTGACAAATTGTTATTACTACATACCAAAAATCAGCTCACCCTCGTGTCTGTGGGAGGGTATGGAAGGAAAGACAGGGAGATGGATTCCTTCAAAGAGCAAAGCTATTCCACGCAGCACGACACCGAGACAGGAAGGTTTAACCCAAGAACCCCAAGGTAAAATCTTGACAGACACTAACTCCTAAAATACAGCCCAGAAATGCTCTTAATTGGATCCTAACTGGCTCAGATGATGTTGACAGTGAATACCGCTTCAGCTTTTATTTTTAGAGGGTGAGCTGCCAACCTCTCATGAAAACTGAGTAGGGACCAGATTTCTGCACTGAATGACTCTCACATTGTACAAATCCAAGAACAAATAAAGTCAGGCTGACATGAATATTTAGTCTATAGCCCTACAAGACATGACAAGACATTCAGGGTCATCTGACTCGGTCCCCTGCTATCAGAGGCAACGGCTTTGACTGAGGATGTCCTCAAACGCATCAACCTCCGTCTGAAGAAATAAATTTTCTTTCAATTTAATGTTAACCTTCGTTATCCTCTATTTTTAGCCTGGAGACATGAAGGTATTTCAACCTCCTCTCTGTCAGACTGTGAGTGTGTGCATGTGTTCCTGTCTGCCCATTCCCGCTGTAACAGCATCCGTCTTCGTTGGCCAAGCTCAATCACACTTGAAGGAGATGAGAGGCCAAAGAGGCTTTGCTTGGTGTCCCTCGGAGAGCAAAGCTTTCTAGCCAGTCAAGCAAAGAGAGGCAGACCCATAACCACATCGAAGCCAGACAAATTCAACTTGGAAATAGAGTCTGTGTTTTTAACAGCGCGGCTGTTAAATGAGAAAAGCTTCAATTGGATTTTGTGTCTTCTTAGGCAGCAGTCAGTGAGCCTCAAGACACAAACCCAGAGGAAACCTGGCTCCTTTCGATCCAGAACTACCTGTTTCTTAGATTTTAAAGTCACAGTGGGCCATAAGATCATCTATTCTGAGCTCCATATAATATGGACCATAAAATTGCATACTCCAATAAGGAACCCAATAACTTGTTCTTGGCTAAAACCTCTGTTCCAGCAGGCATCTGCTCACAATTTGAAAATATCTGAAGAGGAAGAATCTACTGCTTTCATTGGTATTTTGTCTCAACACTTAATCATTCCCACTGTTAAAGCACTGGGCCTCATTCTGAAGTGAAATATGTCTGCCTTTAGGTTCCGGCCTTAGACCTCTGATAGACTACAAGGCTCTGTTGACTCTGGGTGTTTTCTCCTGAGAATTAACTTCTACTCGTCTTGAGCCTCCTCTTGACTTTCCCTTGGTAAGTGAAGCAGGTGGAGATCTAGCACGAGGCTTGTTTTTCCTAGGCTTTTGAAATTTTTTGTGACTTTTCAGTTTTTTGGGGGTGGCCTTTGAAAATAGGTTGACACAGCAACAGCTTGGACAAGTTACAAACTACATTTTTATTGATGCAGTCAATGCACATGAGGGACCTGAGCAGAGAGAAGGGTGAGGAGTGAAGAAGCAAAAATTCAAACAACCCAAGGGTCTCATTTCTCAGTCTATTGGGCCTTTGATGGTGTTAAAATGTTCATGCTGTTTGATAAAATCATCTCCTCTCCTAAAATTATTAAGGCAGAAACTAGTTTTTCAGAGGGAGCCAGAGGAAGAAGCAGTGACATATTCAGGGCTCATGAGAGGCTTTCACTAAGGATAGGGAAGGGCTGGAGAAGGCACAGAAATGATAATGTGATATCCTCATGGCGTGCTGAGTGTGTCCTAGAATTGGTGGCTCATATAGTTTCCTTTCTGGGGTTCTTCTGGCACAGCCTGGCCAGGTCTCATCTCTTGCTCTAAAGGATGTCTAAATTTATTTAACTGCAGCAGACAGGAGAGCACAGAGGCTATTCTCAGACAATCTGATGGAGTTCACAGAGGGTGAAAAGCAGAACTTGAATATTTGTGCAGACTGACTTCAGTTCTTAATGCCCTGACTGCCTGGCCTGGTGGTAACACAGCCCGTAAATCTCTCCTCGCATAGTTTTCATTTTTAAGTTCTCCTTTAAAACAGAAAACCTGAATCTGGTGGAAGAATAAGCCAAGTATAACAATGGCTCATGGGGCGTGGTGGTAAAGCAGTTAAGTATCTCACTTTGGATGAAGAACCTCATGTTGGAGCCTTCCTCTAGCTTCAGGACACTGACCACCTGCAGCAGCTTCATCCATCACGGGTCACCGGCAGATGGATCATGGGATGTACAAATCAGTATTGGTGCCTTCAGCTCGGGATCAACCTCTGGTTTTCAGCGATGACCCCATCTGCAGCCCAGCCCTGTGGGAACGCAGCAGCTAATGCCACAGAGACCGTCCGCCTGCAGTTCTCCATCGCAGTCAGCAGCAGAAAGCAAGCTGAGCCTTAAAAGGGAAAGCAATGAGTCAGAAAAGGGAAATTAGCTAAAATAGATTTTGGGAAGTCTAGACCGAAAGGACACAGCATGTCCTTCACTTAACGCAACATTTTTATTCCCTTGATTTTGTTTTGCAGAAGAATTGGAGCGGAGCAAACAAGGTTGCTGACCTGCCGAATGCATGTCTATCTTCACGAGCATGCTGTGGAGTGGGCAACGTGCCTTCACATGTGCGAAGAAAACAGGGACCTACCCAGCACTTCGTGGCAGCCTGATGTTATTGCCTCACTAGTATATGCCAGAGGAGGTGGGAGTACTTGTGTTGTCCTGCTGATGCTTTTTTTTTTTGATCTTTTTCCACCTCAGTGCGCTGGAGACTTCTTGTTCACGTGCCTACTGAGATGAGATACCCATACATCTCCCAGACCAAAAGCACGGGAGATCCAAAATTAAGAGAAAATTGGATTTTATGGGACTTTGGCCAACGGCACCAATCTGTGCGAAGCGTGTGAAACAGCACTAACAAGGAGAGGAAGAAGGTTTAACCTTTGTTCCAGAAGCCATAAATCATCATCCAGAGGGTGAAAAAGGAGTAGCAACTCTACGGCTGTAAAATCCACATGCTATGCTAGGCTGAGAAAACAGCAACATTGGAAGTAGCAAATTTCCAGAGCCCAGAAAGAGCTCAACGGCTTTCCAAAGGCTTTAAAGTGTCCCCAAAGCCTCTTTGGCAACTTTGGTGAGCCGCCTGAATTTCATCCCTCAGGGAAGGGGCAGATTTTCCCCATCGTGTTGCCATTTCTGCCAGCTTGGAGGAAGGCAGAGGCTTCAGCTCAGCTCCTCTCCATGTGCACAAAGTGAGGGTCCATGAGGACATGTATTTGATCCCATCCTGCATGTCCAGTCCACCATCATCAGTGCAAAGGTATTTCTCTCCTGATCTCCTAGTCACAGGACCACGCTGTCATCTTGGATGTCCCTAGTCCTACTATCTTTAACAGGGTCCATGATTTAATGCCATTAGTGGAAGCTACCATAAAGACTCTAGCAGCTACGATGGAGGTTCTTAACAAGGGACAACATGGTTCACATTGCAATTCCCAGTCTGTTGCCTGAAATTTGTGGGAAAACACCAGATCAGCCTGTTCTGCAGCAGTGGAGGGCTCTGATAGGTCCCAGGTTTGGCTTTCCAAGGACGGTTTTGCTGGAGTTGCACTTCCTTGTGATGGATGCTCAAGAGCATCAATCTTCAAGGTCTCTTCCAACCTAAACCATAGAATCATGGAATGGTTTGGGTTGGAAGGGACATTAAAGATCATCTAGATCCAACTCGCTACTATGGGCAGGGACAGTTTCCACTACATCAGGTTGCTCAAAGCCTCATCCAACCTGGCCTTAAACACTTCCAGGGATGGGGCAGCCACAACTTCTCTGGACAACCTGTTCCAGTGCCTCACCACCCTCAGAGTGAAAAACTTCTTTCTTATATCTAATAGAAATCTCCCCTTTCAGTTTAAATCCATTGCCCCTTGTCCTGTCACTACACACCCTTGTCCAAAGCCCCTCTCCAGCTTCCTTGTAGGCCCCCTTTAAGTACTGGAAGGCTGCTATAAGATCACCCCAGAGCCTTCTCTTCTCCAGGCTGAACAGCCCCAACTCTCTCAGCCTGTCTCCAGAGCAGAGGTGCTCCAGCCCTCGGGTCAACTCCGTGGCCTCTTCCGGACCCGCTCCAACAGCTCCATGTCCTCCTTCTGTTGGGGACCCCAGAGCTGAAGGCAGCACTGCAGGGGGTCTCATGAGAGCAGAGCAGAGAGGCAGAATCACCTCCCTCGACCTGCTGTCCACACTGCTTTGGATGCAGCCCAGGATACAGTTGGCTTTCTGGGTTTTGATTCTATGATGTCATGGTTTAGCCCAGCTGGCAGCTAAGCTACCATGAGGTCACTCGCTCACTCCTCCCCCTCAGTGAGATGGAGAGGAGAAAAAGGAGAAAAAGGGCTGAGGGTCGAGATAAGAACAGGGAGAGATCACCCACCAACCATGGCCCCGGGAAAAACAGACTCAGCTTGGGGACAAATCAGTTTATTAACAGTTACTTGAGAGGATAACAAGAAACAAAACCAGATCTTAAAAACACTTTCCCTCCACCCCTCCTTTCTTCCCGGCTCCACCTCCTCCCCAGCAGTGCAGGAGGATGGGGAACGGGGGCTGCAGGTCTGTTCCTCACATGTTGTTTCTGCCACTCCTTTTCTTAAAGGAGGAGGGCTCCTCACACTCTTTTCCCCTGCTCCAGTGGATCCCCTCCTCATGGGACAGTCCACAGACTTCTCCAATGTGAGTCCTTCCTGCTGGACGCAATCCTGACCCATTAGATTGCTCTGGTGTGGGCTTCTTCCCCATAGAGTTACGGTTTCTTAGAGGCCAGCCACCCGCTCTGGTGTGGGGTTCTCCACGGGCTTCAGATGCCTCTCTGCCTCATCATCAACCTCCAGCAGTGTAAGGTCCTTCCCACTGAGACCATCTATGACCTCCCTTAGGCACAGGCACCCTGCACCAGCGTGGGCTTCTCCACAGGCTGCAGGTGGATCTCTGCTCCACCATTAATCTCCACAGGCAACAGAGGGGCTGCTGCCATCTCACCACGGGCTGCAGGGGAATCTCAGCTCCAGCACCTCATCCCGCTCCATCTTCACTGACCTGGTGTCTGTGTGACTGTTTCTCTCAGGTCTCAGTCCTCTCTCCGCTGCAGTCATGCCAGGCCTGACGAACCTCGGCAGTCTCGGCAGGATGAACTCCGTCCAATGGGCACCCTGGGAGTTGGGCGCTTTGGAGCTCTCCAAGCCGTGCCAATGTGGCCATCTCCAGTTGGGTAGTGGTGGCCCAGCATGGGGCCGCCCGCCCGGGACACTGAGGTGGGAGAGGGACAGCCCCTCGTCTCCCCCCTCTTTTCACTGCAGGTCCAAACGATGTTTCGGGCTCCGTTGTCCCCATCTTAAACAGGGCATTTACAGAGGCGCTGGCTGGCTCAGCCCTGGCCTGAGGGGACAGGGGGGTATGACCGGTCCAGAGGCCACTTCGACCGGTTTTGGAGCCAAGTAGGCTTTTTGCAGCTACTTACAGGGGTCGTTTCTGCAGCCCCTCCAGTCCTATCAAAACCTCATCTTGTAAACTCAGCATACATGATGCTAAGAGAGAATGGAGGAGAAGAAAGAATAGAAGGTGCCTTAAACATAAGAAGGGGCATGGACCAGTTGGAGTGGGTCCAGAGGAGGAACACAGAGATGATCTGAGGGCTGGAGCATCTCTTCTATGGAGACAGGCTGAGAGAGTTGGAGCTGTTCAGCCTGGAGAAGAGAAGGCTCTGGGGAGACCTTCCAGCACCTTCCAGTGTCTAAAGGGGCTGTAAGAAAGCTGGAGAGGGGCTTTGGACAAGGGTGTGTAGTGATAGGACAAGGGGCAATGGCTTTAAACTGGAAGAGGGGAGATTTAGATGAGATCTAAGGAAGAAATTTTTACACTGGGCGTGATGAAATACTAGAACAGGTTTCCCAGAGGAGTTGTGGCTGCCCCATCCCTGGAAGTGTTCAAGGCCAGGTTGGATGAGGCTTTGGGCAACCTGGTGTAGTGGAGGGTGTCTCTGCCCATGGCAGGGGGTTGGAACTAGATGATCTTTAATGTCCCTTCCAACCCCAATCATTCTATGATTCTATAAAACATTTCAGGAACAGTTTCACCAGGGTGACAAGAAGGTCTTCACTTCATGAATCCTTGAAAGCTGGTGAGGACAGTGCTGGAGGGGGAAAGAAAGGGCTGCTGGTGGGATCGGGAAAACTAACAGGGATATAAACATACAGCACCCCATGCTGGGGCACAGGTCTGTGTTTGTGGCTTTTTCTGTCTCTGGCAGGGCAGTCTTTAGCTGACTGGTACTACATTTTATTAAGATTGTTCCCTGAGATGTGGATGAGATAATGCCATGGTTTATAAATCATTCACTTCTGAGTCATCCTGCATGGAGTTCATGAAAGACACAAAGGCCCTCAGCTATTCCCAGGTGTATGTGCTGTAGAGGCATCCAAACAGGGTGCAAAAGGAGCAGACGTCCATGTGATATTACATCACAAAGGTATTTAACCTTTTAGGATTCATGCCAAAATATAATGGCATAAACTGGGACCGTCCCATTTTAACCAGTTGCACTTAGCAAGCCAGTTCCCCCAATGTGACAGATTTGTGAGCGTACACGCTGTGACATGAAAGCTCATCTCAGTTTCGAGCTCTGGCATGGACATCTCTCCAACCACCACCTCCAACCCAGCTCACACTCATGTTCTTCCAGCAAGATGCACTGGCACCTCCTGGAATATTTCACAGTATGTTTTTATTAGTCCGCACACATGTATTCGTTCTTCTTTTTTCTTTTTCTTTTTTTTTTTTTAACTCCATGCCCTACATGTTTTTGAACCTGAAAGGGAAGGACTTCTTGATTTTACAGGTTTGAATTTGTTCCTCTGGATTTAGGGCCATATCTCTTAACGAAAACAAAATGCTGGAGTTCAGCCTGTCAAATTAAAGCAAAGATTTACCAAAGGAAAATACGCTTGCGAAGTAAATATAAATTAATTTAATTGGTTCCTATTATCACTTCTATTGGAGCCTGCAAGTATAATCTGGTGCTGAAGTAATTAATTGGGTGTGAAGTAGCTACTGTGCCAAAACTCACTTGTAGGGAACGAAACTCGCAGACTTCTTGGCCTGCCTGTTACCTGCAGCATCTTGGCTTTGTTTTTTGCGGAGCGGAGCAAATCGCAGCGCCGAGCTGTGCAACCAGAGGCTCAGACAAACGCCTCGCTTTGCGTTTTCCTGACGGGGTGGTTACAGCTACAGGAATTTCCCACCCGGGTCAGGTCGAGATTGGTTTCGGAGGGGAAGTCAGCAGGCAGGTTTAGCGCTGCTGGGATGGCAGGCACTTATTTTTGCGGTTTTCTGTGGCTTAACGGAGTCTCAGCTTTAATGGTCTTGTTTTTCCCCCTCCCGGCTCTGGCTCTGCAATAAAGGAGCTTTGTCTGGCGGTTTGCAGAGGGGATGGGGAGCGGTGCGGAGCGGAGGATGCTGCAGTGGCACAGGTCTGTCACCACTCATGGTCTTTCATTCCGTTCTGCCAGGATGCTTGCTTGTGCAAGCTGGGAATTAGCTCAGGCAGAACATCTGGATCGAAAACAACCCAGGTTCAAGTAACGCAGAGGTTTTGAGATGCTGACATGTCCCAGGATGACACTCAGCTGCTGTGACTGGACCAAACAGGAGAGATTACTCTTCCTAGAATCAGAGAATCAGAGAATGGTTTGGGTTGGAAGGGACCTTAAAGATCATCCAGTTCCAACCCCCCTGCCATGGGCAGGGACACCCTCCACTGCACCAGGTTGCTCAAAGCCTCATCCACCTGGCCTTGAACACTTCCAGGGATGAGGCAGACACAACTACTCTGGGCAACCTGTTCCAGTGTTCCTGATGCTTTTCACCACCTCCTGCACTTTTGGGCCCCTGGATGCTTCTCCCCCTGCTTCTCTCCAACCTCTCGTGGCACCTTCCATTTGCTGTCATCTGCCACTTTAGGGAAGTCCCTCTTCCTCCATGGCAATATCTGCAAGTGCGGCTGGGCACTGCTCTCCCATTTATCCCTTACCTCAGCTTGCAGCATCTCTAAACAAGAGGAGTCCCTCTTATTTGTAATTATGTTGCGTTCCCAAAACTCACTCTTCCCTGCACTGGGTAAAAATGGAGCCAAGCTCAGGAATTCACCCTACATTTATGCATTTGCTTTTTCTCTGCTGTGTCCAAAGCAAGCAGGACTGCAGCTATTAAACACCCTCGGGAAAGTGAGTGTGAGGCTGGGATGGTGCTTGACAAGAGGTGCTGGATGGCCCTCACAGGGTCCAGGCTGTGCTTAAGCTGCAAGAGCAAAAATCATCTCCAAACACATCTCCTTCTCACCCCTCCCCATGCACCTCCTGCCTACGGGGTCTCACAGGTAGCTTGCTAGGACGTCACTTTTGGGGCCTGCTTGGAGACACACGCAAAGACTTTAGAGCAACAAGACAGCACCAAAAATACAAGGACTTTGGGGTGATCGCTGCCCACCCAAAGCCCTGACCAAGACTAGAAATGAGCTTTGGTGAGGACAAGCCTTTACACGCTGGGACATCACCTCCCTGGAGCCTTCAATGAAAACAGGCAAAAGAAGTGCTGCTATTATTAGAGCTAACAAAAATGCTGATAAAAAGCTTTGCACCAAAAAAAAAAAAAAACCAAAACCCAACAACAAAAAGGCTTTCTGAGCAAGAGCCTAACATTAGTAGGAACAGCCTGATCACTATTCTCCAATCTTTTCCCTCCAGGGAAAGCAGAAACTGGCCCTTATCTCATGTCTTTTTAAAGTAGCATCAGTGTTCTGGTTTTTATTAAAAGGTTTGATTTGTTTAAAATTGTGCAGTTTTTGGTTTGTGAGACTTACTTCTTTCCACCTCTTCCTCCCTCTCTCTCTGTATAAATATTTATATATGTATTTAACCAAAAACTTATTCTTAAATATGGATTTCAGCAAGAGCCAACATCTTCTTTAAGGTGTCTGAAGATTTTTGCTCAATTCCCAGCCCTGCCAACACCTCCTTTGTGCATCCGTGAGTCGCTCCCTCAGTTTCCTTGTGTCTACAGATTTGTCTAATGCCAGCCCACACCACTGGTGGGACAGAGAGTTGAAGTAATTTTTGCTCATTCTCCTGGATGTTGGATGCTCAGGAAGAAGGCCATCCTGTGGGACCCACAATCACAATGTTCTGCCTTATTTGGGGGAGAAAGTCCCAGGGCCCAGAGGAGGAAGCAGGAACCAAACTCATCCAGGATGGTGCCGATGCATCTCAACGCAAAGGCACCCCAAACACATGGGTCTGGCCCCCAACCAAAGCCCCCAGACCCCGGGGGCTCACGGAGGACATTTGCCAAGGGCAGCGCTTCCCTGCAAAGCCCTGATGGACACCGGGGGAGGAAAAACACCCAGACCGCCTCGGGTAGCCTCGCCGTGAACTGCCGGGGCTGGGAACGATCGCGGCTCACGGGCCAGCCCGGGCTGGGAAACCTCATAAATCATGTGGAAGTGTAGAGTTATGAGTTTCCTCAGACAAACATCGCTAATTGCAGCGCGCTCTGATTGCTGGTGCGAGGCCACGCTACTCGCCGGCAAGCCTGGGAGCGGGGAGAGGGCTGGATGGGGCGGTGCAATTTTCGTGGGAGGCAGACGGACTGACACCCCCCCGCGAGGTGCAGGGCTGGAGCACAGCTCAGAAGAACATCGTTCCCTGCCAGCTCTGTCCCAGTCTCAGCATGCGACGTCTTAGCTCTGCAAATTGTCTGAATTTTGCTCCTTTTGAAGCCGGCACCTTCCCAGTGAAGCAAAAAGCATCTCGGAGCAGGAGGAAAGGCAGCACCAACGGGAGCTCCATCTGCAAAGGCTGATTACTCGGTGGTGCAAACGCTCCAGGGCCGGGTCTTTGTAGTAAAGCGATCCTTGTGATCGCTCCGTGCCCGAGCCAAGTGACTCAGAGTAAAAATAATTAAATATGTTAATAATTATCAGGGGCCCCTTTGATTAAAACAAATAAAGCTTGCGGTGTGTAAGCAAGGAGGAATGCATAGGTTTGCAGGGCTAGGCTTGCAATCGAGAGCCAGCAGCAAAAGTAGACGCGGTTCCTGGGTCGGGCATCAGAGGAGCGTGAGGGAAAGCTGGAGGGTGACCCAAGGAGATGCCAAGGGTGGCCATGTCCTTGCTACAGCAGTTTCCCCCATCCTTGATCCCAAGGTGCTGCCCCGAGGTCAGCAATGAAACAGGGGGCTGGAGGCATCACATCTCCACGTCTCAGCCCACCCAAGCGGGAGACGCAGAAGGTTTTGGGTAGTTGGTGCAGGAACCAGCATCACGCGAACTGCCAAGGGAAGGTGGGAGGCAATTCTGAGAGCTGAAGAAAACGTTAAACATAATTCATTACACTCTGAAGGGTGTTCACTCATGAGCCCTGGGCATCTGATGGATGGAGGAGGGCACTCCTGGAGGGACATTCAGATCTCGTGGGGGTTTAATTGGGCTCCTGAGGTCCCCAGAGGAAAGACAGGCTTCTGGCTTGGCCATTTCAGCGCAGTGCTTGTAGGGTGAAGCCGTGCCACTAAAGTGCTTTTCTGTGCCAACCCTTGCCAAAATCATAGAAGTATAGAATGGTTTGGGTTGGAACGGACCTTTAAAGGTCATCTAGTCCAACGCGCCTGCAATGAACAGGGACATCTATCACTAGATCAGGTTGCTCATAATCTTATCCAACCTGACCTTGAACACTTCCAGGAATGAGGCATCTACTCCCTCCAGCCCTCGCATCATCTTCGTGGCCTCCTCTGGACCCGCTCCAACAGCTCCATGTTCTCCTTGTGTTGGGGACCCCAGAGCTGAATGCAGCACTGCAGGGGGGTCTCACAAGAGCAGAGCAGAGGGGCAGAATCCCCTCCCTCGACCTGCTGCCCACGCTGCTCTGGATGCAGCCCAGGACACAGTTGGCTTTCTGCGCTGCCAGCGCACGTTGCTGGGTCATGGTGAGCTTCTCATCAACCAACACCCCCAAGTCCTGCTCCTCAGAGTTGCTCTCAATCCCGTCACCCCTCAGCCTGCATTGATACTGGCGATTGCCTTGACCCAGGTGCAGGACCTTGCCCTTGGCCTTGTTGAACCTCACGAGGTTCACAAAGGCCAGCTTCTTGAGCTTGTCCAGGCCCCTCTGGATGGCATCCTGTCCCTCAGGCATGTCAGCCACACCACTCAGCTTGATATCATCTTCAAACTTGCTGAGGGTGCACTCAATCCCACTGTCTATGTTATTGATGAAGATATTAAACAGTACTGGTCCCAGTACAGACCCCTGGGGTGCTGGTCCTGTATGAGTTAGGATATAGTGGGCACTGTGCAGAGCTTGGAAGGCAATTGCAAAAGCATTTCAGAAGAGGTGGGCATGCTTAAACAAGTGGCCCCTCTGCTCCTTGCTCTACGTGGGACGTTTGTCCCCTCTCTCCTTGGAGCCAAAGGCAGCATTTGCACCCATTAGGCTTTCTGGCCAGCCTCTCCAAAGGAGATGGTGCCTGCGTGGTGCTGGAACGGGAGAGCGTGGAGCCCCTCTCCTGTGCTGGAATGTGGCCGGGGGGCAGGAGGGTGGTGGGGGCACTCGCAGCAGAGTCTGGAGAAGCCTTTTTACAGCCGTTTTGATCTCTCAAGTGTACGGGTGATAAGAATCAGGGCCTGACGTGCTGGGAGGGCATTTATAGACATAGCGAAACGCGCCTGCGGAGCAGGAGGGTGAGTTCGCACCGTATCACACTCAGGATCAGTGATGCTCTAGGGAACAAATACCAAAACCTACTGACGGGTGTGTTTCCCATACGGGTGCTTATGCAGCACCATACTGCACCCATGCGTGTGGCACTGCATGCACGTTATGGTCATGCTGCCTGCCAGGAGCTGAAGATCTGTCTCCCTCAGCTTCACCATAGCTTCTGAGGGCAAACTCTAGGTTGAGTGAGGCTGCAGCCATTGCACAAGCAAATACAGCACCCCGAGGAGGAAATGCTTTTTATATCCCAAAGCATTTTTACTCCCAGAATGGAGCTGATGTGAAACAGAGGATTCAGGTTGTCCTGTCTGCATGGAGACAAGTGTCCCAGCTCATGATTTTCCGCTGAAATGCAACCGCTTTTGGGGCGATCTGTGAGCACGCAGCAAGACAACTCGACCACTGGGAAGGGGAAGCAGGAAAAAAACCCAGATCCAGTCCAAACCAATGGAGAACCTGAAGGAGATTCAACACAGCCCCCCACTTGGAAATCGACCAGGGCACTGGAGCTACCATCCCTTCACAAGCCCAAAAGGGACCTAAAGACAGAGAGCAATGGACACTACCTGCAAACAGGACACAGCTCTCAGACCTTTTCTTCCCAGTCCTGGAGGTGGGGCATGCGGAGGGAGAGTAGCCACCACCACCACCTTCTGCCATATGGTCTGTGTCTGTTATTTCGCGTCCCGCTGCCCCGCTAATAAAACAAGCCATGTCCTTGTAGTGCTTTCCAGGGGGGAAAACATAAAATGCATTTGCCGTTAAGTTTATTTTTTTTAAAGCCCTATTTAAGAAAAGGAGAGGAAAGAGATCCCTGCAAGGGGCACGCTTGCTCACAGGAGAGCGCGATACGCTCGATTGCGCTTTCTCGTCCCACGGAAACTCTCCGACTCCCTGGCAAGGCAAAACCAGAAGGGTTGGGTGATGCTGCTACACAGAGCATAAAGCGGCAGCTCCTTAACACGTGGATGTAGTTATGCAGCTGGGGAGCGGACGCGCATTTTTGGGAGGACACCTGGCCGGTGCGCGGCCAGCTGCGATCTGATATCCAGGGAAACTGCGCCACCTCATGGTCCCCAGAGCCAAAGAGTTCAGGAGTGGGAATGGGATGCACGGTGCGACTCGTGTTTGTCCAAAAGCATCTTCACGGCCTCCTCCAAGAAGAGCTGCAGCAGCTTTATTCACCGTAGTGAACTCACCTGCTTTCGTAAAGCCAAGCGGGGATTTGCTCCATGGGTTACTGCCTTACTTTGACAAGAGTCCCAAGAGTCTCCAAATGAACTACTATTCCTTCCAAAAACAAAGACAAAGTAAGAGCTGGAGATGTCCTTTGATACAGATGTCCCCTGCCTGTTCCGGGGCTGCTCCTCAGAGCACATGCATCGCTGCTTCATCTGGTCCTGCTTTAAGCGACCCAGACCCTGTGGACCCTGCTTCTTCCCTGCAGATGTGAGCTTGCAGCCCAGTAGATCCCATCCTGGAGAAGGGCTGTCCCAGATTATCATGTCCTGCTTCCCTTTCCTTTGATCCACTCAAAATAATCTCTCCCGTTTGGCACCTCAGGCAGCCCTTCTTTTAGCCTCCTGTTCTCACCCTTCTCACACTTGCAGCTGATTGTTGGCTGTGTCTCTTACAAGCTGTCACTTGGGCATTCATGCCTGGATTTTCCCAGTTTTTCCTCCGTAAGAGGTGGGGGGAGAGTTTTCACCGACTTAAGTCAAGCACAAGACAGTCACCTAGTGCTCTCCCATAACGCGATACAGAACCAGAACAAAATGCTTACAAAGCACAGGTGTAGCTGTCCTTCTGTACGAACAGTTTACAAGGCAAACGAGGGATGAGTTGGGGAAACAACTGAAATACAGACAAGGGAACTTATTTCAAGTCGCTTGTAAACTTTACTCAAAATCTCTTCTGCGTCCTTGCCTTCAGTATCCACCCTGGATATGATCTCCCACTTTGAATTCAGTGGCTCTTACTGAAATGAAGAATTAGGGAAAGTTTCAAAGTAGAGAGGAGTGACTGACTGCTCAACTGCTGCCAAAACCCTGACTTCATGCTTCAGCAAAGCAGGGAGATGCGAGGTGTCCTTGGAAAGTGGCAGACATCGGCCCTCAGTGAAAGTGATCTAATAAAACCCAATGTGCTCCCTCCCCATCTCTTCCCCTGCCAGCTTTAAGATTAAGTTCCCAAATGCACTTCATATGTGGGAAGGGACAGAACTGAACCAATCCACAAAAAGCTGAAGTGTTGTGACCTATGCAGCTCATCTTACCAGAACATCTACAGCAGGCACTTAAGTATCTTGTCTTTATGCCAGCAAAATGAGCATTGCCAAGGGCCGTTCCCTGGCCCGGTGGCCAGATGAGATGGAAGAGTCCGTAACTTTATCATTAATCTCTATTGCTTTCCAGGACAGGTTGGTCACAACCATCCTTGTCACTGGGAAGGCTATCTGACCTGTGTAACTACGGGACTGGTTGGGACCGCTTGGTCTTGGCTAAAACTGCTCCAAGGACCATGCTAGAAGTTGAGCTGTATGGCCAGCTGAGATCTGTGCTGGTTACAAGCATGGATGTAGTCAGAGTTTCATTTGCTTGGCAGAGCAATGGTGTCACAGCCTCATCGGTGAGCACTGGCCAAGTGAAGCCCAGCCGTACCCCATGTGTCACAATCAAGGGTTCAGATTCAGCTCAGGAGGTTGTCTGGAAGCAAGGAGAGACCAAGACTGAAATGAAAACCTATTATTTATGAGGAAGAGAAGGAAGAGATTAAAAAAAACCCCACCCATCTCAATCCCACCTCTTTTTCCCCTCTACATTGTGTTTATGGCCTTTTTTGTGCAACTGGTACTGTCAACAAACCAGGCATCCAACCACCCTGCACAAAGCCCATTCAACATCTGTCTGGAGTCAGTGGCAGAGATGGTAGCTACTGGATGGACGAGCTGCCAGGGACCAGCAAAAGACAGTGCCACATCCCCATTCGGGTCCCAGCTCTTCCCTCTGCCCTAATTTAATGAAGGAATGAGTCAATCCAGCTTCTTCATACCTGTGGCTGCAACACCCTTTCTCCATCTATGATCAAAGTAATCCAGGCACCACAGGTTTTGGAGCATGTTCTGAGAACCACTGAACAAAAGTCAGTGAGTCAGACGATGAATTAGATCAGACTAGATAATTAAACTAGATTTATCCAGCCTTCAAACAGAGGATAAAGTCCCCATGTAACGCCTTTTAACTGCCAAGGTCATTATCAGCTCTCTGTGACAAATCACAGATAACACCATTAATTTCAGGGGATGCAGCCACGAGTTTAAGGCAGGGGTTTGTGTATGATATTCAACTATTTGATTCCTGGAAGCAGTCTCCATGCCAGAGCACAATTTGCACATATAACCTTACTAGTTTTCTTCTTCAGTGTGCCATAGGAGCTCATGGAGTTCAGGATCATCTCTGTTCTCCAGGACTTGTCAAGTATTTAAATCCTACAATCATAGAATGTTTTGGGTAGGAAAGGACCTTAAAAATCATCTAGTTCCAACCCCCCTGCCATGGGTAGGGACACCCTCCACTACACCAGGTTGCTCAAAGCCCCATCCAACCTGGCCTTGAACACTTCCAGGGATGGGGCAGCCACAGCTTCTCTGGGAAACCTGTTCCAGTGTTTCACCACCCTTATTGTAAAAAATTTTGTCCTCATAGCTGATCTAAATCCACCCTCTTTCAGTTTAAAGCCATTGCCCCTTGTCCTGTCACTACGATGTCACAACCTCTTTTGGTCAATATTGCTATTCTCTGCTTTAAGACGGTCAAACTGAGGAACGGAGATGTTAAGTGTTACCTTACCCACGGAGTACCCATGGAATGGCATCCCTTTGCCATTCAGAACAGCACTCAGTACTCTGCCAAGGTTTCCTGCTGACCCAAATCATAACAAAGAAAGCAAACACAATAAAGGAGGAAAGGAGAAAAGGGATTTGCACTCAAACACACATCCATTTTAGGTGTAGCTTTTCCATTAGTGGGAGCAGGCAAAGAGAGGAGAGAGCCACTTATCCTCCTGTTCTCAGGTCTGTTATTTGGAGATGTGGTATCAGTGTCAGGGACCAGCCCAAGCTCTGGATCCCACCTTCTCTTTCTACAGTTACTGGTTTTAAACTCAGACTGAGTGTGCTGTCATGTGAGTTCAGAAGATACGTTGACCGTATTTGCCAGCCCCAGAATTTATATCACAGAGCTGTTTGTCAAAGCCCCACCTATCCCGTGCAGCACTTCCCTTCTGATAATTTCGACAGAGATAGAGCTAAATAACGGAAAGGGGACAAAACTCTCTAATTCTCACCATTATCTTGAGGGCAGCCTGTTAAAACATGAACTCTCTGATATTTTCTTCCAAGCTCCTCCACTGAGATATGCCTCTGAGCATCCCTGGAATTTCCTTGCACTTGGATACTGACCTGAACTGTCGTGGGAACACGCTGAAATTGGGAAGGTGTCCTTTGGCGTTGAAAGCTTTGTGGTTTTGTCAGGAACGAATGGAAACACAGAGCGGTGAGCTGCAAAAAGGAGAAGTGATGAAGATTTTTTGAAGTCTTGCTGAGTTTATTCATTGTAATGGTGAAGAGATTGTAACCCTGAGATTTCACATGCCCCCACAAAGCCTATGTGGGCCATGGTCATGCCTGTCCAAGGGGGAAGAAGGTCTCTTAGGGCAGGGACTAGTGTCTGCAGGTCTGCAGTGACATCAACGACAAAAAGCCATTTTGGACCAGGTTTCAAATTTCAGGCAAATGGCAGCGGCCTGCACTGCAGCCCTGGGATTGCTGAAGTCACAAGCACAAACCACCACCATAAATGCCAGGCTTGGTCTTGCTTTGGCTATCAGAAACCTCAACCACAGTGTTGCTGTAGCATGAAGGACAATACGAGTCACTCACCAAGGCCATAGCTTCGACCTCAGGTGCACATTGCTGAACCCCTAAGCTGGGTACCCTTCACATCTTAAGAGCTGAAGCATCCAAGTTGTTACAGTCTCCAGCACCTCTATTTCATGACTATTCCCCAACTCAGTATAACCTGTGAGTCACTGGGGGAAATCCTGCAGCCACAGCCAAAGGATGCACTAAGCCTGCCCAGCTTACTGTCAGCTAGCAGAAGACAACCAGTCACCTTCCAGACGACACGCAGCCATGGTTGTCATCATTTTATCCAGTCCTTGCTCTTAGACTGCACAGCTTAGGCACCATCTGACATCATTTCCAACCTCAAGCCACCTCACATCTTGGAGTACAAGAGCTTGGAATCAGCATCTGCACTTGATCATATGGATTGTTCCTATGAATTCCTTCCCGTCTTTCTTATGTCTGTTGTTAGCACCTACGGAAATGGTGCCTCGCTCAGACACCCAGAACTCTACATGATGTCCCACAGCCCTTGGTGCTGGTCACAGGGTGCTTTCAAGGCATCACTGCTCTCAGTGATGAACAAATAGCACTTGGAGGTGCCTATAAGATTCAAGGAGAACAAATCCTCTGAAAGCCAAGAGACCATCAGGGAGAGGGGAAGGGGATGAGAATCGAAATGTCAGAGTAGGTGACAAGTGCTCTGAAACAGGAGCAACGATGGATGGCAGTGTTTTATTCCCATTCTGACACTCGGAAAAAGGGAGACAGCTGAGAAAGCTCTCACAGACTCTTCCCTCTGGTTAAACGGAAGATATTATTAATCAGAAACAAAATCCTAGACACCAGCAGGCTTTGTCACAGCTTGGTTTCCACCTGGGTCTCCTGTTGACCAGGGAAGGCGGCTCGTTGCGAGGTCAGCGGAGACATCTAGTGGCAAAGACGACATAAAAATAGGCAGGGGAACACACGGGAGTGCTTTGCCGACAGCTCCATTACCACCGGCTCTCTGCTGCACGTAAAAAGGGCTGGTCGAGAGCTCACGGCTGTATTTTTAACTGATCTGTTGAAAAACGTATTGGAATGATGCTTTCCCAAATCTCCCAAACGCCAGTTTTATGGAGGTAAAACACCTCTGTAACTACTGTGCTTCCTGCCTGTCCTCAGCCTCCCAGGACGTTGTTCACCCCGACTCTCTCCAGCTTTTTGAGGAGTTTGGAGATATCGATATCATGTCTGGTTCTGGTTATGCTTTTTGGTCATGTGTGAAGGTTTCTGTGTGCCATTGCTGCTGGGCTGATTGATGTGATCTTGTTATACAGCTCAGAACAATTTTTTTTCCATCTGTTCCTTACAAATATGTTTTTCGTTAAGAGCTTTTCGGATTTTGGCTTTGATGGCACTGGGTTTTGTTTAAAGACTCGCATTACCTATTATGTTGAACATCTTTGTGCAGCTGTTCCATTTAGTCAAAGTCTGTTCCTCACTGGATGCAAACCAGCCACTCTTCAGCTTTGGAAGCTGTTTAAAAAAAAAAAACAAAAAACAAAAAACACAACAGCTTTAAGAATGTAACAAAACAATGGCAAAATTCACTTTCTTAGTGGAGCAGATAATTCTGCCAATTTACCTGCAGTGAAAATCTGGCTTATCTCTGTTAAAGCCCGTAGTCCTTACTCTGGATTTATTCCACAGTCACATACAATGGATTAAAACATAATTCTGCAAATGAAAGATGTGAACAGAGAACTGCCAGTCTAGGGAGAAATTTCTACTCCTGCAACGACTTTGCAGGGTTCATACATATCTCACGAAATATTTATATATCATTTGGCCAACGGTGGGAGATCATTGCTGCAACAGCAAGACAGTTGGTTAGGCAAGAGAAGACTGTGGCCCAGATTTTAATGGGTATTTAGCAACGTTCAGCACTGCAACACCTAAAGGACTCATAGGGATATTGGAGTGTGAGGACGTGATCGGAAGCAATCAAGAGTTAAAGTCAGCGAAGACGTAGCAGTCAACTTGACAAATCTCTGTTCATCACCTGGGCTGTGGTACCCAACTACATGTTCGGTCCTACTCTGACCCACTAACAGCATTAAATATTTTAACTTACTGAAAGCCAGTAAGCTGCAGGCTCTTACATGAGCACATCAGTTTGGAAAACCAAATTTAGGCTCAGAAGTCAATTAGGCATTGCAAAGTGGAACAATGAGACACTGAAAGACTTCATCACCTGCTGGTTGGGTCACGGAGACAGTTTCGTTCCCTCATCTCCATCAATATATCTGTGCCTGGCTGGAGCATTGTCTTACAGAAAAATAGCTAATTTAACTCTGAAGCCTGCACAGGATGAAGAATTGACCCTGCCTTCTAGTGACCTAATTATTAATTACCCTGTTGAAAGCAATCTTTTCCCATCCTGAACATCGATGCCTCCCCCACCAAGTCCTTGTCTCCAAGCCTGCTAACTCCACCAGTCCTTCTCTGTAAGCAGACAGTAACCCAAGAATAAGAGGACAACCAGTGTCTTTGCAGTTGAGAGACACGCAATACTAGTGTTTCCATCTCTTCTAGTAAATAAGATGTTTCAGGGATTGTTTCCTGGCCTGGAAGACCATTTGCACGGCATAGCCAACATCCATATACCCAAACACTCACCAAAACACAGTGGCCTCGACCATGCCACCTACTGACAGCGACCCAAGGGCTGTGCTCTCCCTGGAAACTGTTGGAGAGCATGGCCAAAACCACACTGGGGAACAGGCATGACTACATAACTTGGACTATTTTAGGACAATAGATGGGTCCATGCCTTGGTCCTGGTTGGTTCCAGCACCCTTCAAAGGAAAGATTAGCTGTATAAGGATAAAAACATTATCCAGAGCTGTAATCAGTAATATTAAGCTTAGGGGAGGCTATAAATACCTATAGCTTAGTGTGTGGCTCAACCTCAAGCTACTAGGGAGAAGGAAGGGACCAGGAGAAAGCTTTTCCTTCAGGCATCTCACCTTACAACACATCCTGAAGAGTTTTTTGCAGTTTTCACCATGGTGCTGGGTCTGGCCAGCATCTGCAGCAAGATACCAAGCTGCAGTTTTACACAGAATGGCAATTTTGGTGATGCTGCAAACCAAGGATGTCCATCATTTCCCAGAAGAAAAAAAAAACACAATGGAGGAGTAGTCCAGTGTGTCTTCTCTTTTGGGAATGGGGAAGATATAAACTAAAAGTAACTATTTAGCTCACAGAACCAGGAATAACTCTTTTCTCTTTTTCTCTGTGGTATTGCTGTAATGTAGGAACCAGCGAATGTGGCTCTTGTCACTTGATACTTCATTTCAGTGAAAGCCTGAAGAGCTCAAATTCACAACAGACCAAGCTCCAAATACTTCCTCAGGACAGACTTGGCTGCTGTTCCCAGAAACCTCTTCCTTCTCTTCTCTCATCATTACTGGACTTGCTTTCGCAGTGTCAACCCACGAGATGGAGGGAAACGCTTGGCCAGAGAGTGGAAGACTCATAGGTTTTACAAGGCTCCTTGGCATCAATTCCAGCTCCCAAATTATTGCTTTTCACTGTTTAAATAATACAAAAAGTCGGTCCAGAAAGCCAGGTTATCTGCATGGGCGATTTAAGACAATCTCTGAACCTTCAAAATCAAGCTGTTTGTCTAAATATTTAGATATGAGCACCAAAGCATACAATCACTTACTGAAAGGTGAGTAAGCGAGAATCTCATTTTAATTTCTGACCCAGTAAACCAAATTACTATAATCTTAAAGTCCTTTGATGGTCTCTCACTGCCACAATTTCTCAGAACGGCTGAAGTACTCAGAAATCTGAAATTATATGAAAGAAGACTTTTCATGGCACCTGATTCCAAAGGCACTGGCCATGAACATACCTGCTAGAAAGCCTTTTGAGCAGGAGCTGCAAATTAAACAGCTTAAACTTGAAGCGTCCATGATCACCAGGCTCATTAGAAAATTTGGACATACTTGCCAGTGACAGATGCTCTTTCCTGGTTTGCCTTGCACATCCCTACTGCTCCTGAGCACATTTAGATTAATGGAAAGAAGGTGAATATATTTAAATGCAGGTGGGTCTCTGTGGTAGGCAGACGATTCCGTAGGGCCATGCTGGAGGCTGCCAAGCAGGAATTTAGCATTGTCTCTGTTTGCACAGAAGGACCTCAGTGACTTGGAAAGCATAGCAGAAGGAAATGTTTTCTCCATGACATACTATGGGCTGCCTACAATCAGCATCCTTCCTCGGCAGCTGGGCTTGATAAATGTTGTCAGCAGCCTGGGAGTCTTTTTGGGCTCCCAATGTCAAGAACAAATCTGAAGCAATCAGGCAGGGACAAACACCCCTATGCCAGAATCGCTCTGGTCACGCTAGAGCAAGTCCTTATGCGACTGGGCTGGAAGACTGAATCCTTCAGAATAAGTTCAATTGGAGCTGCTTATTGAGAATAACCAAGTTTATTCATCTGGAGTTTGGTATGTTATCCAATTCTATTATAAGTATCGCATTTAAAAGCAAAAAGAATCCTAATATACCTGGCTTTCCACTAGAAAAAAGTAAAATAATTACCCTGTTTGTCTGCTAGAATATACTAAGCTGCCAGACAGAAACAGCATTAACAGTTCTGCACGCTCTTACATACGCTGTTCTTTTGACTTGATATATTTAGCCCAGTTCCTGAAAGAAAAAGAATTAAAAAAAAAACAAAACAAACAAATGTAATTGTTCTGGGGTATTTGTGTGACCTGACCAAGCCTTCCACTAGCACCTTTGAACCAACTGGCCAATTTCATACAAATATGGGGAAGGAAGACGGGTCCTGCAGAGCTACGAGAGACGGAGACCCCCAAGTTTCCCTCATTATAGGAAACAGATCATAGAATCATAGAATGGTTAGGGCTGGAAGGGACCTTCAAAGGTCATCTAGCCCAACCCCCCTGCAAGGAACAGGGATATCTCCAACTAGATCAGGTTGCTCAGGGCCTCATCCAACCTGGCCTTGAACGTCTCCAGGGATGGAGCATCCACCACCTCTCTGGGCAACCTGTTCCATTGTTCTACAACTCTCATGGTAAAAAATTTTTTCCTAATATCCAGTCTGAATCTACCTCCCTCTATTTTAAAACCATTACCCCTTGTCCTATCACAACATCTCTCCTGAGGATGGGGGCTCACCCTTTATCAGACATCAGAGAATCCACACAGGTGAGCTCCCCTTGGAAACGCAAGTCAAGATGAAACGAAGCTCCTTTGTCTCTGCTAATCCCAAAACAACTTTGATTTTTCCCTTGAAGAGAGCGAGGCGATGCCGTGCCTTGTGCTTGCATTTCTCTGAGAGACAGAAAAAAGGTCACGTCATGCATCTCCTCTGTGCTCTCCCCAATATATTTTTTTTAAAAAATCTCTGCTCCATCACTGGGTTTCCAGGTCGACATTTCCACTGTGTTGGGACATTTGGAACAAATTTACCTTTCAATATGACAGCGTTCAGGCAACACAAAGCGGTAGCTTAGAGGTGCTGCAGGACACACAAGACTCTTTCCAGTATTCCCATCGCTTACAAAGACCCACGTAAGGAGGGATCTGAGCCTTCCTTTTAAACCAAAGCTTTAAAGCAGTTTGTTTTGGCCTCCTTCAGAGCTGCAGGCCAAGCGAACTACAGCCATTTGTTCCGAAACCATAAATCTTACAAGCTATAAAGCGGTTTCCTAATCCTTTTATTTCACAGGGCACGCATTTTCTCAGCGAGCCGTGCCCCTTCTTAGCTGTGATTTGGAGAAATCTGCACGAGGAAACCATTCCAGCCTTTGGAGTTGGATTTCTCCAGCTGTTGCGTTTTCTTTGTTTTTCTGAGCTGTCTGCTTGCACAAATTAGGTGCTCCAACCCGCCACAATCACCCTGTAGAAGGAAAATAAAAGGATCAGCAGCAGCACCACAATAAAGTTGGACTAGGAGCCAAATAAAAACTGTTGTGGAAATTCAGTTGACTAATCTTTCTCCTCAGGAAAAAAAAAAAAAGACTGAGAAATGAAGGCATTTGTGGAAAAAAAAAAAAAATGCACATACACCTGAACAAACAGATTTTGAGGTCTCTGGGCCATCCTTCCACTGGGCAGGATCAAAGTAACTCTGCTGGAGTGCATTATGGAAAAAGTCATACATAAATTGGGATCCTGGCAGTTTAGGAGACAAAAAAAAACTTCTCTGTTGAAGTTCCTTGTGACCGTTCCTGCTGCTACAAAATCCTGCACTTAAACACCTAACTACTGTTGAGAAGGTAGCGGGGAAAATAGCAGAAATAGCACAAACTGTATATGACATTCATGTCTTTGGTCCTTCCATGTCCTCCTGCTGTGGTGCATCCTCTCCTACACCAGCGGCACAGCGCTGGGTCCACTCTCCCACGCCAAGGTGGTGCAGGCAGGTGATGGCATCCTGCTTGGCTGAGGGAAACCACTTCCAGAAGACACGTCCTTCAGCAGCAGCTTAGCAGCATTCACTCGTGATTTGCACGTGCCTGGAAATGCTGGTGTCTGCCATATCCATCGCATGATGTTGTACGTTCAGTAGGTGGCTGGATATGCAGCTGGAGGCAGGGGTTTCACTCATTTGTGAGACCTGGAGGACCTCCTACTAGGGACAGAAAGTCAAGGAGGATGGGAGATGCTTCCGTGACAGCGCAAGGAATCTGGTACCCTCTTGGTAAACCTCTCTTGTTTCACAACCACCACGCTGGGCACGGGTGGAGGACGTGGGAATGGATGTGTAGATAATGCCATATCTCTGCTTCCACTGGGAGAGGGAGCCAAGCTCTGCAAGCTACCAGCAGCTCTCTAGGGAGTAGCTGAAGCCAGGTCAGCAGTCCCCATTTCTTACCCCAATCCTGTGTGATTGCAGCGACAGAGCGACGCTTTGCAAAGAACAGGAATTACCTCACCTGGAAGACTGCATTCAGCTCTGGGGTCCCCAACACAAGAAGGACACGGAGCTGCTGGAGCGGGTCCAGAGGAGGGCACGAAGATGATCCAAGGGCTGGAGCACCTCTGCTATGGAGACAGGCTGAGAGAATTGGGGCTGTTCAGCCTGGAGAAGGCTCCGGGGTGATCTTATAGCAGCTTTCCAGTACTTAAAGGGGCTACAGGAAAGCTGGAGAGGGGCTTTTTACAAGGGCGTGTAGTGACAGGACAAGGGGCAATGGATTTAAACTGAAAGAGGGGAGATTTAGATTGGATATAAGGAAGAAATTTTTCCCTCTGAGGGTGGTGAGGCACTGGCACAGGTTGCCCAGAGAAGCTGTGGCTGCCCCATCCCTGGAAGTGTTCAAGGACAGGTTGGATGAGGGTTTGGGCAACCTGGTGTAGTGGAGGGTGTCCCTGCCCATGGCAGGGGGGTTGGAACTAGACAATCTTTGAGGTCCCTTCCAACCCAAACCATGCCATGATTCTATATGAACGTAATTTTTACGTATTACACATGACTGTAGTGAAGTGCTGAGAGGAAAGAAAGAACCACAATTTCCCACTTAGTTCTGCTGAGCTTGTACTGAATCATAAACACGGGATAACTTTCCAGAACAACGTTTCAAGATTTAACGGCAGCATCTGGAAAGTCTGTTCTGAAACACACTGATTTCAAGGACTCCGGGAAATTTGCACATACACAGTTATTTTACATTTACTTCAGACCTCACCTGCATGGGAAGCAAAACTAGTTTGCCCATTGCATTCCTTGTGAGAAATTGTTACTGCCATCTTTCTTCCTCGTATACAGTTTTGCTTCTTTGGGTATTTTTAAATAGAGGAAGGAAACGTAAGAACATCAGGTCTAAGGTGACTCTCTGTAATACAACACGTATTTTTATTCCATATGGAAAAGGAAGGCCAGGTCGTTCAAATACCAAAAATGTTCTTTCTCTTACCCTGCTGCAGGAACATTTGTGGCTTATCTATAGAAGTACACAAAAAACCCACCCCCAGACAAAAGGTTTGCTCACTGCTCAGCACTCACTGTAATTAGATGAGCAATCTAATAAATCGAAAAGTAAAACAAAACAAATGGAAGATTTAACTTGACTTTATCTATTATGAAAATGAGTTGGATTGGGGTGGTACAGACATATGATTTTACATAGTATTCATCCAAGTTTTTCAACTGAAATTTTCTGTATACTGTGAAAACGATCCGTGAATTTCTCTGTTTTCCTGAATGTTTCGCTCAGGATGAATGGAACTCTGTTTTTAAGATGAAATATTTTATTTTGAGGACATTGAAGAACCGCATGAGTTTGTCTTAATTTGTCTTCAATTTAGTCTTGAGAGGATTAAAAATTTATAAAATTATGTTTCCCACCAGATTATGACTGTTTATTTAAAAGAGCTCTTTTTTAATTATTTAAGATTACTGTTGAATTAAAAACATTAATTATTTTATAGCTCTGTTCCCAAATTCTTTCCCAGCCCAGGAGAAGTGGTTACTTTAGAAAGTTTACGATATACTCAAATATCCCTAAAAAACAACTTAACACTGCATACTGCTAACTCTTTATGTTTTTAGCACATTGAAACAGCTACTGCACAGCAGCTCTGGGGCAACCAAGGAATGCAAGACACGTTTTTATCTGACCCAGTACAACTTTCACATGTAACAAGATATTGCCAAATTGTCTGTAAATGAGAATCCCAGTGAAGTGCTGCTCAGCTCAGGGAAAGTATCACAATACTTCAGGAAATACTGATTTGCTGGAAATGAAGAAATTACCACATTAATTTTTTGTAATTAGATAAACATGGCAGGTAGGTTTCTGAGTCAGCTGTGGATATTTAATATTTTGAATGGATGTTACCCACCCAAAGTCCTTCCCTGCACCTGTATCCAACCTGTTCCCACCTTCTTTTCTGCAGAGATGCTCAGTCTCAGGGTGTGAGTGTCGGCACAGAGGAACATGTGAAGTGGAATCATTTATAAACTGCTCTTGCTGCACGAGGAGATGGTGCTGTTATGGGAGAAGATGTCTAAAAACCCAAAAACATATGGAAAGAGTTTCCAGGATTCTTGCTTTGCCAGCGATCCTTCCTTGTCCACTGTTAACAAAGCATGAATCCAAATTGATAATGATATCAGGAGGGGCTGTCTTCTTAGCTTTTATTAATGCCAAGGACTGAGCTGCACGTTCATTTACCCCAACTACCTCACCCCTGCTACCCCTTCTCTTTAAGTATCGTTTGTCTTGTTTCTGGTGTCTCTCATCATGTACCTGTAAGTCTCCTGGGCCAGAGACATTGTTTCATAGCAATAGAGACCTTGATACAGCATCCTGATTCACTGCAAATTTTTCACATGATCAGATGGAAGCCATAGTCACTTCAGTTATCAGATAATTGGGCCTTACATCCCAGAGATTTTATGAAAATAAATAGATTGACGACATCATAGAAAATATTCCAGAAATGGAGGTCATACAAATATCCATCATTATATCTACACGGTCTTTTGCATACAAAAGAAAGTGTGTCCACCCGTGTCCCCAGCCAACCAGGAATCCTGGAGCCATCTCCTCATCTTCAGGAGGGTGCATTGGTCCTGCCTTCAACTGCAGGTTCCTGTTTCCCAGTCTTCTTGGAGCACGGGCAGAGTAACAGGGTGAAGCCTGTCTGCAAAGACCAGAGACCTGCACAACGACAGAGCAGGCCATGGTCAGCAAGACGTACCATTCATGCAGAGTAGTAGGGAGTGGAACGTGGTGACGAAAATCAACACTTTAAAAGCTGAGAGTCAGTGAAAAGATGATAAAGAAGTGCAAATAGCAAAATGTATGAATCCATACAATCTGGTATCTAATCCAAATCCCCATTGCTAGAACGTCTTCAGCTGAGCACGCTCAGCAGTTGACTTGTGTGACCATCGTATTTCATAACGTTCTCAATCAGTGAGGAAGGAAACAGTAGAAATGCTTCAGCTTTGTAGCCATCTGTGATGGCTTGCTACGTATCTTATTTAAACAGGTACTGACTGTACCAACAAGCTGGTCACTCAACAACGAATAAGCAAAACGAGAAGCTGTTCCAAGTGCATCCTGACTGTACAGGTTGCTACAGTCAGTGGGTAAAGTATCCCATGGGGATTATGCTGTTTAGGATTGTAGATTAGTGATTAATATGCAATATTAATTGCAGCTCTGGAGTCCCCAACGCAAGAAGGACACGGAGCTGCTGGAGAGGGTCCAGAGGAGGGCACAAAGATCCAAGGGCTGGAGCACCTCTGCTATGGAGACAGGCTAAGAGAGTTGGGGCTGTTCAGCCTGGAGAAGAGAAGGCTCCGGGGTGATCTTATAGCAGCCTTCCAGTAATAAAAGGGGGCCTACAGGAAAACTGGAATTTTTACAAGGGCATGTAGTGCTAGGACAAGGGGCAATGGCTTTAAACTGAAAGAGGGGAGATTTAGATTGGATATAAGGAAGAAATTTTTCACTCAGAGGGTGAAGAGGCACTGGAACATGTTGCCCAGAGAAGCTGTGGCTGCCCCATCCCTGGAAGTGTTCAAGGCCAGGTTGGATGAGGCTTTGAGCAACCTGGTGTAGTGGAGGGTTTCCCTGTCCATGGCAGGGGGGTTGGAACTAGATGTTCTTTGAGGTCCCTTCCAACCCAAACCATTCCATGATTCTATGAATACTGTAGTAAGGGCTGTTTCCTGCACTCACACCTGAGAGGACACGTAGGGGACACTCCAGTGTAAAGCCTAGAAGCTTTTTTCATCAGTTCGAGCTGTTTTAAGGTCACCTTTTCTCAAAAGACTGTAAGGTTTGTTCCCTTGGCTGGAGTATCTGCATAGCCAAGGTTACAGAAGGAAAGAACAAACCTTAATAACTGAAGAACAGTGGTATTTGAAGAATAGCGAAGAGGAATTTGCTGCTTTTCTAAAATTAGAATCCATAAAAGCAGCATTTTAGGATGGGAGGAGAAACAGGAGGCTACATGAGAAAACACACGGGTTGGTTTGTTTTAAACAGACCCGATACATCTTGCAAGTATGTCCTGGTCAGAATAGAAAAGAGTCTTGAAAAGATCAGAAGCAATGAATTGTAGAATGGTTCGAGTTGGAAGGGATTTTAAAGATCAACTAGTTCCAACCCCCCTGCCATGGGCAGGGAAACCTTCCACTACACCAGGTTGCTTAAAGCCTCACCCAACCTGGCCTTGAACACTTCCAGGGATGGTGTCACGTTTTGAGGTCAAAAGATCAGTCTACCAGTGTCCCAAGTCAGGAGAGACCCTTGGGTTCAACTCCCCCTGCCTTCCCTTGGCAGCTCACTGAATCAGAGGGTAGTTTGTCCGCTTATTCGGGACCAACACCAGTGGTACTATGGCCCAAACTCCTTATCATAATTCAAAAGTTTCCGGAAACATGTATATATAATTTTATTCGTGACAGGATATGGATTCATAGATAGCTGGTGATAGTGACTGACTACAAACCAACTTTGATCAAAATATGATAATAGTGATAATATTAAATAGCTGCAAGGTGTTAGTAACTAAGTGCACGTAACACGAAGTTCTTACCCAATAGGCGTCCCTTTTTGGGGGAGAAGAAAGGTTCAGCCCATCGACTGATCCCGGACATTCCGATGGGGGGCTTCTCCCTAACATCCCCTTTGTCTTTTGCCATTTTATACTATTCCATAACTTTTAGGTGGAGCTCGAGCGACTCTAGTCATACATACCTTCGTTAGGATTGGTGTCGCCTGCCCAGTGAGGGGTGGTCGCAGCCCAGCGGCGGGTAGCCTTCGAGGTGGAGGTGTGTTTTAGTATTATAATGAGCAAAGTTCACCCCAAGGCTAGTCATTTGGCAATTTGTGAAGTATTAACAGGCCCAAATGGCCTAGCTGAATGCTGGGCTGGTTTCCAAGCTATTGAGGCGAGTGCTGTGATTCATCTTCCTGGACAGTTGCCAGATGGCCCTGCCAGCCATTCTTTGATCCCTGAGCGTAGGGACCGGCCGTGATACCTCCGTACCACTCTGCTCCCCACTTCAGGGATATTTCTGTTGGGCCAGGGCAGGCCTTTGTTCGTACCAACCGCATTGTGTTCCTGGAGGCAGCGGCCGCACCTTGCCTCAGACTGCCTTTAATGTTGCAGCTTTTGAGCTGAACTTTGCGACACAAACAGTATTTTTCCATTCTCCCCCAATTTGGGTCGTTTTCCTACAGATGGGGCAGCCACAACTTCTTTGGGCAACCTGGTCCAGTGTTTCACCATTCTCAGAGTCAAGACTTTCTTCCTTAGATCTCATCGAAATCTCCCCTCTTTCAGTTTAAAGCCATCACCCCGTGTCCTGTCACTACACACCCTTGTAAAAAGCCCCTCTCCAGCTTTCCTGTAGCCCCTTTAGGCACTGGAAGGTGCTGGAAGGTCTCCCCAGAGCCTTCTCTTCTCCAGGCTGAACAGCCCCAACTCTCTCAGCCTGTCTCCATAGCAGAGGTGCTCCAGTCCTGGGATCATCTTTGTGGCCTCCTCTGGATCTGCTCCAATAGGTCTGTGTCCAGAATGGAGAAGAGAATGCAACTTTGTAGACAAAAAAAACAAGTGGAGGACTCCTGGCCTGCATTTGGGAGGGGAAAGTAAATGGAATAAAGTAGAAAAAAATATAACATGTAATATTTAATAGCAGAAATGGAATACAATGTGGTTCTTCTATTCTCCAAACCACAATAAAAATGAGAGGATGTATCAAAAAAGGCAAATTTTAAAATTGTTTAGAAAGATTCAGTTGTCACAGTATCTACTGAAAGCCACCTGGTTAATGAAACACCAAAGTAGCTAAACAATTACAGCCCCAGTGCACTACTCACATGCTGAATTTTGTTCCTAAATGGAGATTTCCCAAATCTGTGCTTTTTCCTGCTTTTAACTGTGTCTGCCCAGCTTGACACTGCTCTAAAACTCCACACACAGGAGTAATACTAAACATTTTCTGAAACCCACAGCCTTTCAGTGCATCTCCAGTTGAAAAATACAAAATACAGGCACGTGAGAACACTGACTTTGGGAAAGCATGACCTTAGAGGACAGCAGGTTAGGCACAAAACTACAGGCCACACAGGGCAGAAAAATAGCACCCTGCCCTGGAAAGAGCTGTCCTTCTTGGAGCATTGTCCCTATCAGTGCTGGGAGAAAAGAAAAGAAGAGTGGTGAGATGTGAAGAACCACGTAGCAGTAAAGAGTGCAGTAGCTTATGCATACCTTGGAGGAGCAAATTGTGCAGAAAAAAGCTGTGTCAGCATTTTTTTCCCCTTGAAGAGATTTCCAGGAGGAATGTCGCACTCTCAGATGGGCAACTGCATCCAGGCTCCGGCTGTACTGTCCTGCCTGAGAGGTGCAAAGAATCAGGATCAGAGTTGTGAATCCGTTCCATTACTGCCGTTGGCAGAATAAGAATGTGAAACAGTCTGGAAAACGCAGGAATACCTGAGGTCAAACTGTATGTATTACAAGTACTTTCCAAATCTGGCTTTCATAATAACGCAGAAGGGTGCCAAAACCCACACCGAAGCCACAGGTTTCTCAATAACCACATGTTCCCAACACAAGAAGGACATGGAGCTGCTGGAACGGGTCCAGATGAGGGCCACAAAGATGATCCAAGGGCTGGAGCACCTCTGCTCTGGAGACAGGATGAGAGTTGGAGCTGTTCAGCCTGGAGAAGAGAAGGCTCCGGGGTGATCTTATTGCAGCCTTCCAGTACTTAAAGGGCCTACAGGAAAGCTGGAGAGGGACTTTTTACAAGGGCGTGTAGTGACAGGACACGGGGCAATGGCTTTAAACTGAAAGAGGGGAGATTTAGATTAGACATAAGGAAGAAATCTTTCACTCTGAGGGTGGTGAGGTACTGGCACAGGTTGCCCAGAGAAGTTGTGGCTGCTCCATCCCTGGAAGTGTTCGAGGTCAGGTTGGATGAGGGTTTGGGCAACCTGGTGTAGTGGAGGGTGTCCCTGCCCATGGCAGGGGGGTTGGAACTAGATGATCTGTGAGGTCCCTTCCAACCCAAACCATTCTGTGATTCTGCAACAATGATACACTTACGGGATTAAAGCTTATTGGAAGAACGAAATGGAGAGAGCTCTGCTCACCTGCCAAGCAGTAATTCCTCCAAGCTTTCCGCCGCCTCTGCAGACACTGAACAGGGTACCCTGCCTTCTGCACAACATCGATTCAGAAGGTGCAGTTTTGTAAAGTGAACCTGGAAAGTCTTAAAGCCACTGCTCAGATGCGTTCTTCCACCTTTTCAGAGTGGAGTGGAAACCATCTGATAATCAGCATGCATTTCGGCTCATGGATTTTGCTAGTTTAACAGTAGTGTGCTTGGATCTCAGGGCACAGGGTCCAGGAGGAGCTGCGTACGGTGCAGAAAAAGTCTCCCAGGAATAAGCCGTGTGCCTTTCACTCTGGGCATGCTGCTTCTTCATCGAAGCATTGCTCAGCAAATTTGACATCTGCAAGAAAAACGAGTAACTTCACCTGGCTTCGCATACTTTATATACATATATATACACACACAAAAAAAAATGAATCAAAAAATGACTTAGAAGTGCTTATTCATTAGGCAAAAAAAAGTCTTCCAGGGTGCAAAGACTCTTTTCTCAGTGAGGTTCCCGGCACTCGTAGCTTTCTGTTACTTTTTTATTATTAAAAAAAGGAATTAAAACCATATTTTTCTCATTTCAGTAAGTACCTTTATGAAGTCTAAACAACTCCAGCAATGATATCATCTGTCTCTTTCCTCCAGGGAGGAATTCAGGCCAGACCACGATATTCCTGCTTATTCCTGGAGCAGAGAGCCTCACACTGAGGCGAAGGCAGCAAGCCTCTCTCCTCGGGGGGAGAAATACATGTCATAGCGCCATCCACTTTATCCTGTACCTCCTGCAAATCCCTCCCTCTTTTTGAGAGCTGTTCGACTCTATAAATTAAGAGTTAAAGCCTGAATCCTGCTCAGCCTGATCTCTGCAGGCAGATACTCGAGGCTGTTCTTCAGTGGGATGTGCTCACCAGTAAAGATCCCTCCATATGGATCCTATTTCTCCACGAGTACTCTTTTCAGGGTATCGACAACATGCAGCATAACTGGGCTGCAGTCCTTGAAGTGGCCTCTGATTTCATAAAGCAGATGATTCACCTTCAACTTAAGTTCTCCAGTTTAGGAAGGAGGTCAAATGTGCCTTTAGCTGGCTGCCTACGCGATGATAGACCTGCAGGGATGGAGACGGGCCAAATGCAAGGTCCTACATCTGGGTCGTGGCAATCCCAGGCATAAATACAGACTGGGTGGTGAATGGATCGACAGCAGCCCTGAGGAGAAGGACTTGGGAGTACTGGTGGACGAGAAGCTCAATATGAGCCGGCAATGTGCTCTTGCGGCCCAGAAGGCCAAGCGCGTCCTGGGCTGCATCAAGAGGAGCGTGGCCAGCAGGTCGAGGGAGGTGATTCTCCCCCTCTACTCTGCCCTCGTGAGACCTCACTTGGAGTACTGCGTCCAGTTCTGGAGTCCCCAACATAAGAAGGACATGGACCAGTTGGAGAGGGTCCAGAGGAGGGCCACGAAGATGATAAAAGGGCTGGAGCACCTTTCCTATGAGGACAGGCTGAAAGAGTTGGGGCTGTTCAGCCTGGAGAAGAGGAGGCTCCGGGGTGACCTTATAGCGGTCTTCCAGTACCTCAAGGGGGCCTACAGGAAAGATGGGGAGAGGCTGTTCAGGAGGGCCAGTTATGATAGGACAAGGGGTAACGGTTTTAAAATAGAGGGAGGTAGGTTCAGGTTGGATATTAGGAAAAAATTTTTTACCATGAGAGTGGTAGAACACTGGAACAGGTTGCCCAGAGAGGTGGTGGATGCTCCATCCCTGGAGACGTTCAAGGCCAGGTTGGACAAGGCCCTGAGCAACCTGATCTAGTTGGAGATATCCCTGTTCCTTGCAGGGGGGTTGGACTAGATGACCTTTGAAGGTCCCTTCCAGCCCTAACCATTCTATGATTCTATGAACCTCCCCAGCACTGTCAGCCTCCTCCATGCTTTCTGTGAAGGACCCATTCTGTCAGCAGCACAAAGCCCCTCCAGCCTGTGTCTGCTCAGCCTAACACCACTGCAAGCTGGTGGGTGGACAAGACCAGGACCCCATCAGGGCTTAGCTCTGGGCTTATATAGAACACAGGCTTGGAGCATCACCCTACCAGCAAAAGGGTGCCCTTGACCAGCTCTCTCACATCTCCCCACCCTTCTCCTGCTTTCCTCATGACCCAAACCCATGACCCCTCTTTCCCAACAGCTCATAAACATCTTTCCTTCACCAAGTTAGCAGGTGTTAACCGAGCAAAGTGCCCTGCTGCTTCACTAGGAAACAGCCATGAAGCTTGAAGTTCTGCTCTGGGAGCCAGAGAGGACAAAAAACCAAGGTGCTGGTGGTAAGTTCTTCCCCCCAAACACCGTGTCCTGTTGAGAGTAGATGCTGAAATCTCTTGGTTGACAGAATTTACCTGCTAGAAAATCCCACTGAGGCCTGCAGGCCACGCCAGAGGTGGTGTCTTGCCAAGCAGATGTTGTAGAAGATCTTCCAGGAGTGAGGAAAAAGCCCTTTCCCCAGATCCTCAGATGTTTGCTGGCTGAAGAGGCGACAGAAGCTGAATTCACAGACTCCTGCAGTTGCGTGTGTAGTCCCAGCTCCGACTGCAGACCATCACGGCTGATCAGAGACTCGGCAGACACCTCTTAGTGAAAGAGACCATCAGGCAACTGAAAACACTGGCAGATGTGCTGAACTGCCTCCAGCCCTGGCTTTGACGGGGATCTCAGTTTTTAAATGTAAATCAGTATCATTCTGCATTTTTTCGTGGAAGCAGAGCTGTCACAGGACCCTCTCTCCTAGCTGCTACCAAGGGAAGCCTGTGCTCTAGTCTGGATTCCATAGGGAATGCCGGCAGGCTGACAGCATGGCTTCTCAGCAAGAAGGATCCCACCTTGTCCCCACAAATGTTACAGCATTGCTGCTGGTGGAGCAGGTGGTCACGAACGCAAAGGAGTTTGTGAGAGGTCTGTAGATAGCACGGGTGGCTTTTGGGGATGGTAAATGCCATCCTCAAGTCTGTACCCCCACTTCTACAGCTAGGAAACTAATTTATTCCTAAAAAGTGTTGATGTCAATTAAAACGCATGGGGGAGGTGCTGGGAACCTTACACAAAGCATGTAGCCACAGCAACACCAGAGCATCACAGAACCATCTGGTTGGAAGAGACCCTCAAGATCATCAAGTCCAACCATTCACCCTGCACTGTCAGGGTCCCTAAACCATGTTCCTCAATACCAAATCCACACAGTTTTTAAACACCTCCAGAGATGGGGACTCCACCACATCCCTGGGCAGCCTGTTCCAATACTTTACAACCCTCTCTGGAAAGAAATTTTTCCTGATATCCAACCTAAATTTCCCCTGGCGTAACTTGAGGCCATTCCCTCTCGTCCTGTCATTCATAACGTGGGAGAAGAGACCGACCCCCCCGTCTCCCTACAACTTCCTTTCAGGTAATTGCAGAGAGCGATAAGGTCCCCCCAAGCCTCCTCTTCTCCAGACTGACCAGTCCCAGCTCCCTCAGCCGCTCCTCACAGGACAAGTTCTCTAAACCCGAGTTTTGTTGCCCTTCTCTGAACCTGCTCCAGCACCTCAACGTCCTTCTTGACGTGAGGGGCCCAAAACTGGACACAGTACTCCAGGTGTGGTCTCACCAGTGCTGAGTACTGGGGGACAATCACTTCCCTGCTCCTGCTGGCCACACTGTTTCTGATACGTGCCAGGATTCCATTGGCTTTCTTGGCTGCTTGGGCACACTGCTGGCTCATGTTCGATCGGTTGTCGACCAGCACCCCCAGGTCCTTCTCTGCTGTGCAGCTTTCCAGCCACACTTCCCCAAGCCTGGAACACTGCAGGGGGTTCTTGTGGCCCAAGTGCAGGACCCGGCACTTGGTCTTGTCGAATTTCATACAGTTGGCCTCGGCCCATTGATCCAGTCTGTCCAGGTCCCTCTGTAGAGCCTCCCGACCCTCAGGCAGATCAGCATCACCTCCCAATTTAGTGTCATCTGCAAACTTGATGAGGGTGCACTCGATCCCCTCATCCAGATCATTGATAAAGATGTGAAAGAGAACAGGCCCCAACACTGAGCCACCACTGGTGACCGGCCGCCAGCTGGATTTAACCCCATTCACCACCACTCCCTCTCACTCACCATCACCTACTGTAAGACCACACGAGCAGTCACACAGCCGGTTCACCCCTGACATGCCTTGCTCCATCCCTGGAGACGTTCAAGGCCAGGTTGGACGAGGCCCTGAGCAACCTGATCTAGTTGGAGATATCCCTGTTCCTTGCAGGGGGGTTGGACTAGATGACCTTTGAAGGTCCCTTCCACCCCTAACCATTCTATGATTCTATGTTTAACTTTGGGACACGACAAAACCGAAGGATAGGGGACTGCACGGGCACCTGCTCTGCTTCTCCTCATCTCACGGAACAAACTTCACTGCTACCTGCCCTGCCTTCAACGACACTTCCAGGGATAACTGCTGCCAGCTAAAACAGAAGACACACAGGCATGGTTTTAAGGAAAAAAAAGCAAGCTTGCTCCACAAAAATAAATTAATAGAAACACTGGACAACTATGGCAATAATAAAACAAACAATTATTGTGTTATGGAACATGGACATGGAGTGCTACTTGATTAACAGTGTTATTTTGCAAAGTAAAGAAAACTTATAATGAACATGCACATATTTTGAAACTGCTGTAGATCTGCCTAAAACTTCCTTTTTTTTTTTTTTTGCTGATGCCTCACTACTTTTACCTAGGCAAAATGTTGGGGAGACTGCTATTCTCTCCAAGAACTGTTTTCCTTGGGGAAAGTAGGGAGCATTAGAGGTCTGGAAATTATTGAATGTTAAGCCTACTTTGGGATAACACTTATTGTTATTCTAGGTCAGCAACTGTTTCTTGAAACAGATCCAGCAGAGAGATTTATTTTCTTAGAGTAACTGGGATGTTTCTGGCAACTCTGAGATTTTTTTTTCACAGAAACAGAGCGTGGGGGGAACAGGATAGCTGCACCCAGAATCATTAAGTGGTTGTGGTCCTCTGCTTCTTTACAGCAGAACCTTGGCAGCCAAACAAGCAGTGACAGGATTTCTGCAGCCAGTAACAGAAATAAAACTACAGGAGATAGAAAGCGACACGCTACTTTCTGAAAAAGCCACAGTGATGCCTCACAGGAACTCTCTGCATGGGAAAAAGAAATAAGTGTGTGAAGACAAGCTTTGCTTTCACAAATCACAATCAGCTGAGCAGCTAAGGAAAATCCACTTTCACTAAAATCATTTATATCTCAGCACTGGTACTTAAAATAAATTAAACAGACATATTGCTTCATTCCATAGAACCTGCCAAAAGGTGAAGTCAGAATAAATACCTCAGATACACCTTGCAAGTACCTACTGCACTGAACTGGCAGGATATTTAAGATGATAATTCCCTCTGCCTCAAGAATCTTTCTTTAAAAAAAAAAAATTAGAATCCAAATTTATCTGCAGTGATTATCGCTCCCGTTTTCAGACACTCCTCTATCAGTCTCTGACCTGCTCTAGCAATACTGTTCTCTTTAAAGTCATTATACTGGATTCCACTCCAGGCACATCCTTCCTCTGCATCCCTGGAAATAAGATGGGAGCTCCTGTAGTTTCAGTAAGTGTTTTTCCTCCACAAAAATCCCTTTTAATTTAAGGGGTACCTACCATTGCAACCTGCTACTCCTTTGCTCCTCCACATCCTGCCAAGCTACCATCGCTATTCAGACTACACGCTCCAGATTCTTAAGCGATGCACTGGTGTGCCTAAAAAAAAAAAATGAGGCATTCCTCACCAACAGGCTAAAGAAGGAGCTTTTGATTGATTGCAGACCATCTAAGCATCTCTGTGAAAGGCCGAGCACATCGAGACTCCTGGAGCCACCTAATTAGCAACACTAGTCACAGCAGTGCGTCTCCGCCGAGCTCCAGGAGACACTTCAGGCAGCTAAAGGAGTGTTTTACTGAGCTTCCCTTCTTCAATTTGTCCCAGTGCTTCAAAGAGATCTCATTCACACAGTCAGAAAGGAGTCTTCAGCTCTTTTGGCCAACTGTATGGTGCTGGGTATCATTTTTTCTTCTCCGATTACGCCCGCAAGCCCTGGGATCGTCCGGCCTGACTTCACCGACACGGGGCTGACGACCTCAGAGGTCACCGCGCGCTGCTGTCTTCAGCAGGGGAACTCACAGACGTTCCCTGGATGGGAAAGATGGAGTTATCTATTTAACTAAAATTGTAATTGATATCTTCTTTAAAAAAAAAAGACAATTTTCCATATGACTTCTAATTAAAAAAACCCTTTTCTTAAAAAAAATAAAATAGCATTAACATAGATTTGGGCTATTTTCATATATTCAGAGGAACAGAACGAGCTATTAGCTAAATCACTTTTTACTCATCAACAACTGCATTAACATGAAAGCATACACAAATAGCAGTGGAAAGAAAAGAGAATACTTAAAGAGTAATTTTTACTACTCCAATGTAAATAAAAGCTCCTGAAAGCATTTAAGATGTACACAGCCGCTTTAATATCTACGCTTACTTAGTAAAGATTTTGGTTTTTTTTTTTTAAAAAAAAAATTCATTCCTATTGTTCAACTGAGCTAAAACATGAAGAACCACATTTGTCATAGTCTCTACAATCATTCTACAACCCTCTCTTGCTGAGGGTCCTTCCCACTACAACTGGAAAGTACATAAAAGGACAACTGTAAGTAAGTTGTAAACTGGCATGCACGAGGGTAGCTGGAAAACTTAACTTTTTGATCATTTCAAATGTATTTCCACCTGTTTCAGTTGGAACTTCTACAATTAAAAGCACAGTGTTTAATGCTATCTCAAAATACTTAGAGGAAAAAAAAAAAAAATCTTTCGCAGAACATACAGATCAGAAGTGCTATTACACAAAGTTTCCTGTGCCTTAAGACAATCCCACTCACCAGAACTGCAAAAACAATGGAGAAAAAATTGCCAAAACTAAAAGGTACCTTACAAAAGAACACACGTTCTCAAAGAGGCACAGATTTACTAAGAAGTTCAATACTACGTAAAAAGCAATTCCCATTTTATTTTAAATCGCAATAAACTGTACAAAAATGTCTTATTCTTGCCAAAAATAACAGCGATATTTTCAGTCTTGCTTCCAGACAAACAACAAACGCTTATTTTATTCTTTCCTCGGTGAGTTTACAAATAAACACACAACCAGATGCATGATTTTGTGTCAGGGTCAGGATTGAACGAGCAGGTTTAAACGTTCGTGGAATAAGTTTCGTGGTTTTAGTGTCTTTTCGGAATTCCAGTACTCCTGCAACTGTTAAAAGCCTAAAGAAAAAAAAATGTTCTGTGTCTCACACAAAGGAATGTAAACAGTCATCAAGAGATTAAAGAGGTTGACTCTTCCAACAAAACCGTAAAGGTACCTCTACCACCAACATCCACTTTACACCAGACCAGTCCCAAGCACCAGGATAGTGGGATAGATGAATCCACTCTCCAAAATGCCAGTTAAACACATATCAAAGTCTTTTTTTTTTTTTTTTAAAAAGTCTTCAAAAAGAATAAAATCCCAAGTAACAGAACTGAAATGGATTACAGTCTTTTTAACATTTTGAGGGTTTTTTTCCTTATCCTAATGTGACACCCCCATCAGATCTACAATCACAATGTACTTTTTCCAAGATGCAATAAAGCAAACGAGCAGCTAATTAAGTCACTCAGATGTAGAAACCACCTCTGCCAAGAGCACAGGTTTATTTTCAGGCTGTTTTGTTCACATGACACATTTAATGCAGACTAACAAAACCTAATTTGGGTCACTGACCACACCTTCTTCATTCCAAGAACTAAAACAGAAACACAATTGCAGTGACTTTTCAGCTTTCACGATTTTTTCCCCCCTCAGCGTTGAAACCCAATGAAGAAAAAGCTGTTTCAACAGATCAGAGCTTAAAAATTAAGCATCTGCTGTTACTTCAGAGTTGTTTGAAGGAATAAAGTCTGGAAATTCCACTTTGTCTGGATAGAGCTTAATGTAGGTGTCCACCATTAAGTCTAAGTCATGTTTTATATCAAAGTTGATGTTGAGCAAAGCAAGGTTGCTCGACCTTTGCTCCGTCAAGGTGTTTTTCAGGTATGCCTTTAAGCGCTTCCGCCCCATTCCGTATTTTTCATTCTCCACCTTCATCACTGGAAGGATGCACAGGACTTTAAGCAAGGCGTAAACGTTGGGGAAAAACTTGATGTCAGGCAAGTGAAGTGCTTCATAAATAGTAGCTGGAAGTTCAATATCTTTTCCTCTGTGCTTCCACTTGATTCTCCAGCAGTGAAGCTCAGCAGACAGCGTGTCTGGATTAGGCAAGTCATTTTTGTACATGTAGGCGTGATGCTCCTCTGATGTATTGAATTTGAGCTGCCCCATGACTGAGGGCACTAACGACAAACACTTCAGAGCTTTTAAATGTTGTTCTGAGAATATATCTTTTAATTCCTGGATAATGTGCTCTACTGTGGGGACACTAAGGATTTCTTTGTAGTAATTTTCCGACGTTACATCAGAGTCCAAGTTCTCCTGCTGCGCCCTGCGAAGTTTTCCTGGGAGTTTAATTTGTACGTCCAGTTTCGCAGCCAAATTTGTCGCTTCCTCAAACCAAAATTCATGGTAAACTTCAATATTCTCCATCACTTCGTTCAGAGAATGCAACACTGCTGTTAAGCTGCCAGCTGCAAAGAATACATCTGATGTTTGACCTTGGAGATTTTTTCCAAACGCTCTTGTGAAAGACAGAACGTTTTTCAGAATTACAATCGTGACAAGGAAGTCAAAATCTCTTAACGCGGCTGAAAGAACAAACGCTCGGCCGGCAATAAAGTTGTTCCACCTGACGGATGAGTCGCTGCTTACCGCATCCAAGCACAGCACCAAGGCTTGCACGAGGTCCACCAAAACCTCAAAAGCATCATGCCTGCCTGTCCACTGAGAACGACAGATCTCCTTCAGCTGGTTACCCTTCTCCTTGTTGTTCTGAAAAAGAGCAGAAATCGTGTTGTCCAGTTCTACTAGTAATTGTGGAGACTGATTAAAAAGACAGTAAACTTCTTCGATTGTTCCTAACGCAACAGAAACACCAACAACGGGGACAGATTTTGCCAGCCAAATATTTAAGGCACATGAGGAACACAGCGTATACACAGCTTGTGGATATTTTTCCAAGAGTCTTGTAGCCACAACTTTCATTTTCGAAGCAAAGCCACTGGAGACAATGTAGGCCTGACCTCGACAGTACTCCATGTTCAGACCCCACTTTTCAGTGATAGTCGTGTGGAACTTCACAGCTAACATTTCAGGATCGGCCTCGTACGGTAAGAATCCTATGAATTCTTCTCTCAGATTATGAGAATCATCAACAAACCTCACCAACACTGGCAAGTGTTCCTCTCCTGCTATGTCTACGACTTCATCGGTGACAATAGAAAAGAAGTGCGAGTCTCTTACTTCCCTCAGTGTCTCTTCTCTCACGCAGCTTTCGCAGATCTCAAGCATTTGTTTCTGCTGAGTTTTCGAACAATACTCAAGATTGACTGCAGTCATCTCAAATCGTTTCCTCAGAACTTCATCTCCAGCATTTATTCTATATTCCAGTAGAGCCTGAAAGTTATCTGAAGTAAAAATACCTTCTGGAAGCTCATCGACATTATGGCCATCCAAAGGAATATTTTGTTTACCCATTAGGATTAAAATTTCAAACAAAGATTTAAGGTAATCTTTGTTTTCTCTTTCTTCCAGTGTTAAGGGGACAATTTCTTCCTCTACTTCTTCCCCTCCTTCCTCTGAGACAGTGTTTTGTTCTTTGCTTTCATTCAATTCTTGAGTTGCCTGTTCCCGTTCAAAAGTTTCATCAACTACAAAATGTAAAAAAAAAAACCTGTGTCAAGATAACATGAATAAAACATAACGTTTTCTTTCCCTTACTATCCCCTTTACCTTTAAGTTACTGGAGTCCAGAGAAGAATGCTTCCCATTTAAAAGTGAATGAGTATTCCAGAAAGAGTTTTAGACTGGCTGTTTGAATCAAGCAGGAACAAAATTATCCTCCTGCTATATATAAACTTACAGTTATGTGTCCTGCATTACCTTGTTGGGCTCAGTAAACAAACCTTTTACAAACCCAGTTATTTTGCCCACTTACTCTTTTGTTGCTTCAATGTTCTTATTTCATCTTCACTCTTTAAAAAAAAAAAAAAATTACATGGATGACAACATCTAGCACATGACCTTAAAATATCAAAAGACATCAAGATCAGGTACAAACACTGCAGATGAGACCATTTTAAGAGTGTTAATATTTACCAAAAAGTGCTAGAAGGTCCAAGAGAGGGAGGTTTCTTCAGGTAGTTTATTGCTGCCATGACACAGACCTAGTAACTACATGAGAACAGTTTGGCACTACTGCCCAGATTTCCCTACTTACATGAGCAGTTTGTCCAACATGTATCTTCTAATTATTAGTAAATAGATTCCATTAAAGAATTCTGTTTCAATATGAACACGCACTGTCAGTAGACAGAACTGTCTTTAACTCTATTTTCAGTCCATAAACAGAGACAAACTCCTGAAGAAATATTTAGAAATAGTCATTTTCTAACAGACGAGCAGAGTTTAGGAGTTGAATTCCCCTGAATTGTCAGTGTACTTGCAACCACAGAGATCTAGAGACGCTTTTTCTACAAATGATACAAAAGAGGTATCGACAAGACACAATTCCACAGGAAAAAAATAATCATCTTGATTTTTGGTTTTATCCATGGATCATCTTCTCAGAACAATAAGCTAGAACAAGCACGTGTGAATTGGCGCAGACTTCAGAAGTTAAACCAGTGAACTGAAGATCACAATCAAGATGCAGCAAAAATTTCGGGGTACCACGCACAGGTTGTGTTCAGTTAGCGCTGCAATAATGAGCAAAAGGAAACTATGCACTTTCTCTGGAAGACAGAGTCAGCTCTGGATCAACACATTTCGTTTTCCAAATTATTTCTTTAAACCTTACTTGGCAGATAAAATTTGTATCAGCATAATATTTGGGCATTTAGCTTATAATCAACGAAAGAGACTAGAATAGGCAGTACAGAAAATGCCAACACTCAAGTACAACCTATTATTATTAAACACTTTTGTACAAAAGTTCCATGCGAACTTACCTGCCTTTATTGTTTTAATATTTAAAAAAAAAGTCTTACCAGTTCTTTTATCCTTTTCCTATGTCTGCTGTGCGGATTGTTCAAGTGACTTGTGAGATCAAATATAGTTGGCACAGCATTATCCCGTAAAACCGTTCTGTAAGGGCTCTGCAAGACAACAGAAATCTGGATTAGGGATATCTCTGGAAAGTTCTCACTGTGTGTGCACAAAAAGCCCTCAGAATTTCAGATGCCATGCTCCCTCCTCCTTTTCTTTTTTCTTCCTTTTTTTTTTAAAAAAAAAAGTATTTTCACTTTCTGATGTTTCAAAACAAAGGGAAAGCTATGCTGTTCAAGTCACATTTTGGGCTATATATAAAGAGAATACTGAAAATGAGGAGAGAGATATTTAAAAAAACAACCACCACTCCAACACAAATCACAAACCCTTTTTCTTCCCCCTTATCTTCACATCAAAGACCCCAAACGCAATAATTAATACTGTAATATTATGACTATTTTTTTCTGGACAAAAAGACATGTATGCATCAGGAAGAAAACCTTTTGTTACTACCAAGCTTTGGGTTCCATAACCTCTTTCACAATTTTAGAAACAATCACATAACCATTTTCACTATGAAAATGTTCAACTCCTTCTTTATGTGGACTTACAAATTCCACAGTAGTCTTCTGTGGAAGATGATACTGAGAAAAACGTATCTGTCAAATGAGCGGCATGAAAAACAGACTTCAAGGTGGTCAAGTCAATGTTTCTAGCAGTTAAAAAAAAAAATATCTGAAGTAAAATTTTTTTAATTTGGATATACTGTAAACTTACGTCATCTAAACTGGCGAATTTCCAGTAAATACAGAATTTTAACTGATTATGTTTATACCTGCCATTAGATTGAAATACATTTTAAACAAATTAAGTTTCATAAAGCTTCCTCTCAGATCCAGAATTACCTCCAATATTCATTTTTTCATTTGTTTCTGGGATGCTGGCTAATCAGAGACCCTGTCACACGCAATACCACCAGGAGCTCAAGGTCTGACCTGCGTATTTTAATTACCCTTAATAACTAAAGGACTGATATTGCCTATCTATCAGAGTGAAATTCAGCCTGCAAATTAAAACCTGACACAAATCCCCAAGTCCACGATTTCCTGCTCTTATGTAAGCTATTAAAATCAGCGTTAGCAAGAAGAATTGAAAGTTATTATTTCATTAACAGGAAACAGTGCCGTGATTTTAGCTGGATAAAATGTAACAGGAACCAAAAGCTTGACAGATGCAAAGAATGTTTAAATCTCTTGGCCACAACAGAGTGTAATTTCACTGCATCACACCATGCACACGCTTCAGTAACAGCACACGAATGATTTTAAATAATCAGAGGTATGCAAACCTACACACTTACACCCAATAAATGTATAGAATGTTGTAACATCTAGTGACAATAAACAAAACGAGCACTGCTTTGCTAGAGGAAGGAATTGCAGTGAAGACCAGGGCTCCACAAACATATTAAACCAGCAGGAGTGGCTCTGCTTTTCTCTTCCCCGACTGCTCATTTCCACTTCATCCTTTGTGCCAACATCTGCGAGCCTGCGTGGTGCCCTAGACCATGCCAATGACCAATTAACACCAAGAGACTGATTTTTCCCACTTACCTCGGGGATCAATGGCATCCTGGGCTGTATTAGAAGGGGTGTGGTTAGTAGGTCAGAGAGGTTCTCCTCCCCCTCTACTCTGCCCTGGCGAGGCCGCATCTGGAATATTGTGTCCAGTTCTGGGCCCCTCGGTTCAAGAAGGACAAGGAACTGCTGGAGAGAGTCCAGCGCAGGGCCACAAAGATGATGAAGGGAGCGGAGCATCTCCCTTAAGAGGAAAGTCTGAGGGAGCTGGGTCTCTTTGGCTTGGAGAAGAGGAGACTGAGGGGAGACCTCATTAATGTTTATAAATATGGAAAGGGTGACTGTCATGAGGATGGAGCCAGGCTCTTCTCACTGGCATCCAATGATAGGACAAGGGGAAATGGGTATAAGCTGGAACGTAGGAGGTTCTGCTTAAACATGAGGAAGAATTTCTTCCCAGTAAGGGTAACAGAACACTGGAACAGGCTGCCCAGAGAGGTTGTGGAGTCTCCTTCTCTGGAGATGTTCCAAACCCGCCTGGACGCGTTCTTGTGTGATCTGATCTAGGTGGTCCTGCTCCAGCAGGGGGATTGGACTAGATGATCCTTTGAGGTTCCTTCCAATCCCTAACATTCTGTGATTCTGTGATCAAAGATTAAAACACAGCATTCTGATGAAAAACATTAACCACGTTTTGCAAGATGCAATAAAGGAACGCTCGGTTTTACTTACGCTTCTGCAGATCATGGAAGTCTCAAAGTGTTTAGCGCACAATCTGTAATGCTTGTTGAGTTGATCTGGAGTTTTATCTTCCAAGTCTGCCCTTCGACAGTTCTCTACCCATCTCTGACATCTGCATGGAAGCAAAAGAATTAGCTAGTTTTAAGATAAAAGAAAATCCCCTACTATTTCAAATAGAACTGGAGTGCAGCGAGCCCTGCCCTTTACGCAAGGCTCAGGAAAGTTCTGTACACCTTCTGTTGAAATGCACAGAAACATCAAATCTTGTTAAAAATTTGGTTTTCTCCTTTTGCTCATCACTTCATTTCGCTCACCACTTTGTTTTGCTCCAGCAAATTCAGGAATCTTTTCCCTTAATTTATATATTCTCCTCTTTCTCATACACACATCAGACTGTAACGCAGTTGCTCATGAAACCTGACCATTTAATTCCTAAGAATTTAATCTTGAAAAGTTAAAAAAGAGATGTGCTTGTAGACTAAAGTCAAAGTTCATGAAGGCAGCTATTAAAATAGTTGTCATCTCCACCTCTCTCCAAAATAAATCATTTCTCTTATTTATTGTGATCACTGAGGAGTTGAGAGTAGATTTTTGAAAAGTGAAACAATAAAATTAAAAAAGCAGTCATTCTACAGATAGTGCTCTCACGCCTGAAGTAAGTTTTTGTTAGATGCACATTTTTACATTTCCTTCTGCTCTGGATTAGTTTTCTGAGGCATAACACAAAGCTAAATAAACTTTTCCCCTACTAATAGAGCTCCTTGCAGTAATTGATGCAAATACATTAATCAGTTTATATTTCCCCCAACGGGGTCTCTGCAATCACTTTCTTGCTGTGGATTTTTGAGCAAAAACAAGCACAGACTGATTCTACGCAGCTACTCCAGTAAAACTCATCTATTTTATCTGGGCAGTAAAAATATATACAAAAATTAACAAGACTCCAGCAACTACTGACATCTCTTTATTTAAAAGTTTCAGAAAACAAACAAACAAACAAAAACCAAACGAACCCAAACTTTTCAACATGAACTCATATTTTAAAGCGTTGTGGTGGTGGTTTTTTTTTAACTGGTACATGTTGGCAATGCCCACAAAGTTCCAGGAATCTACAGAGAAGTTATATGAAGATTCTGCTATTTCAGTAGGGCAAAGTGAGGGAGATTTCCCCACAACTCAATCATTGCTGAAATTCATGAAAGCAAAAAAATTACTCAGTCCACTTAAAAACAAAAGGCTTTAAATCATCTTTTTAACTCCTAAATTAAAAAGAAGATGGGTCCAGACCCAAGAAACAGCTAGAAGTTATGAGAAAGCAATTTCACTATTGTTTTTGACTGCAAACACGGAATTATTGCTCACAGGAGCAAGAAGGGAGAGGAAAAGAAAGAAGAGAGGGAGAAAAATAATTAGTGATTATCCAACAACAAAGGTTGTCTCGCCACATGTTTTGGTGGGCAGCCCAAATGAGGAAATCCACAGCTCTGAGTGGATTCACCATCACCTCTACTTTAACCGAGTGCAATAAAAGACAACTGTGAAGATGAAAGGAGAGAATCTTGGATTCTGATCTCTGCTGGCAGAACCTTCTGTGTATCTTAAGTTTTAGTTCCTGCAAAGTATCAGCATAACAGTGGCAGCAAGTGCCATAAAACAGAAAGCAGAGACCCACATGAGAATCCTTAATAATGAGTTAAAGCAAGAAAATTCTGAAAATGTTTAAAAAAAAAAAAATATCAGTTTTTTGCACCAGATTTGTGGTCTTGCCTGCACAGCACAGTCACCCCAACAAGAGAAGAGTGCTCTTCATTTAACCAAACAGTACAAACAGTCTTTTTAAATGGGAGACCTTTAGCATGTAAATTACATCGAATCTGGCTCTCGTGCTTTCCGAGCAGGTGCTGATTATCAGATCAGTGTGGACACGCTGGAGGGAAGGGATGCCATCCAGAGGGACCTTGACAGGCTGGAGAGGTGGGTCTGTGAGAACCTCATGAAGTTCAACAAGGCCAAGGGCAAGGTTCTGCATGTGGGTCGGGGCAATTCCAAGCACAAGTACAGGCTGGGCGGAGAATGGATCGAGAGCAGCCCTGAGGAGAAGGACTTGGGAGTGCTGGTGGATGAGAAGCTCACCATGAGCCAGCACCGTGTGCTGGCAGCCCAGAAAGCCAACCGTGTCCTGGGCTGCATCCAGAGCAGGGTGGGCAGCAGGGCGAGGGAGGGGATTCTGCCCCTCTGCTCTGCTCTCCTGAGACCCCCCTGCAGTGCTGCCTTCAGCTCTGGGGTCCCCAACACAAGAAGGACATGGAGCTGCTGGAGCGGGTCCAGAGGAGGCCATGTAGATGATCAGAGGGCTGGAGCACCTCTGCTCTGGAGACAGGCTGAGAGAGTTGGGGCTGTTCAGCCTAGAGAAGAGAAGGCTTTGGGGAGACCTTCCAGCACCTTCCAGTACCTAAAGGGGCTACAGGAAAGCTGGAGAGGGACTTTGGACAAGGGCGTGTAGTGAGAGGACAAGGGGCAACAGCTTTAAACTGAAAGAGGGGAGATTTCAATTAGATCTAAGGAAGAAATTCTTCCCTCTGAGGGTGGTGAGGCACTGAAACAGGTTTCCCAGAGAAGCTGTGGCTGCCCCATCCCTGGAAGCGTTCAAGGCCAGGTGGGAGGAGGCTTTGAGCAACCTGGTGTAGTGGAGGGTGTCCGGGCCCATGGCAGGGGGGTTGGAACTGGATCATCTTTGAGGTCCCTTCCAACCCAAACCATTCTGTGATTCTATGATTAACTTCTAGGAAGGTTTTCTTCAGTCACAAACTTTACATTTCCAGAGATGTGCTGGTATCTCACGGAAGCTCAAACGGCATTTTATTTCAGAGTGGATAGAGCGTAACCCATCTATGTCACCTCAGTACTGGTCCACTGCAGCACAACACCGTCTCTTTGCTCAAAAAGTATTTTGTTCCGAATACTCACACCTCACCTCAACTCAAAACAACATCACAGAGTCAGGAACACGGATGAGGGTTAAACAGGCAGATCTTACTGTAGGGCTCCCTGCCTAGATGGTGTAAAACTATAAAATATGCATCCTTGTTGGGGTAATAGAGGCTATTTACATCATTGTTTGATATAAAAAGACTATGAACCATCCATTAAACGCAGCTGGTTCTTTTTCAAAGCCTGATCTATCATTTTCTCAGGTAGAGACAATAAATGAAGCTGGTGTTAACTAACCGGTTAGCTCTCGTACACTTGCTAAGGCTCGAAAGATCAGACGTGGAACATCTAACTGGAACTGCTTAGCACTGAACTGGGAAAATGTAAAGGCAGTTACTCAGTTATTGCAGAAAAACTGAAAGCAGTAAGGTAGTAGAGACAATTTACCTGTGCCTATGTACTTCTCATCAATGATTTTTTTCAAAATTAAAATTTAATTTTAAAGATGTACTCTAATGCCATTATACTCAAGTTGCTCACTGTAAGCTGCCAAGTGCAAACAGCACATTTCTGGCAAAAAATACTTTGCTGAGCAGCCCAGTTTGACCTGTAATGGTACCCAGTTTCTATGACAGCAAGCAGTACAAGCAACACATCATCATTTACACCTGCACTGTGGTTCAAACCAAACAACAAACCACTAACATCCTCCGGACTACAAAGCCAGGAGGTTGCATGGATTTATCAATCTTTAAATGCTGCTGTTAAAATAGCACTGTCATGGTTTGATGTGGAGGGGGGGGGGTGGTTCTGGTGGCAGGAGAGGGGTTTTGGTCCCTGTGACCTCCCCGGTCTTGGAACCGGGTTAGGCTTAGTTCTGGCCACCAGATCAGACTGCCATCCCCCTCGGGATTGAGCCAATAGGGCGCCTCTGCGAATTGCCCTATTTAAGTCAGGACAAGGGAACCGGAAAAGGTGCTTCGCCCAGGATCGAGCAGAGAAGGGAGGAGGGCACTGCCCCCGCTCCCTGGCTCCCAGCCAGGCAGCTGCCTGCGTCGGGCCGGCGCCGCCCACGGAGAATGGCGGCGGCGGAGCCAGCTGGGGAACTCGGGGGCACCCCACTCCCGGGTGCCCACTGGGCTGAGTTCACCTGGAGAGGACTGAGATCTGAAAGAAACAGCCGCATCGACAGCAGGTCAGTGAGGATGGAGCGGGAGGAGGTGTGCCGGAGCCGAGTTTCCCCTGCGGCTGATGGTGAGATGGCAGGCGGCCCCCCTGCAACCAGGACGGCCTCAGTGGAGCAGAGACCCACTCGCAGCCCGTGGGGAGAAGATGCCTGAGCCTGAGGATGGTCGTGTTGGGGGCACGACAAGGCAGAGAGGCATCTGGAGTCTTCGTGACGACCCACGCCGGAGCGAGTGGCTACAGCTCCCTAAGTACCCGAGACTGTGGTAAAGCCCACACCGGAGCAATCTGTGGGGAGGATTGTTTCCAGTGGGCTGGACTCATGCTGGAGAAGTCTGTGGATTTTTCCTCGTGGGTAGGGGATCCATTGGAGCAGGGGAAAAGGGTGTAAGGACTCCTTCTCCTTTAAGAAAGAAGCAGCAGTAACAGCACGGAATGAACTGACCTGCACTCCCCCAGTCCCTGCCCCCTGTGCTGCTGGGGGGGGGAGGTAGAGCCGGGAGGAAAAGGAAGGGGGGGGGGAAGGTGTCGGTTTTAAGATCTGGTTTTGTTTCTTTCTGTCCTCTCAAGTAATCAGTTTTTGTTTCCCTTTGTCCTTCTAAGTAATCATTAATAAACTGTTTTGCTTTGAGAAAAGCTCTGCCTGTTTTGCCTGGGACCATGGTTGGTGGGTGCTCCCTCTGTTCTTGTCTCAACCCTCAGTCCCTTTGTTTTTTTTTCTCTACTCTCTACTTTACTGGAGAAGGAGAGACTGTTTGAGTTTAGTTGCTGGATCAGCCTAAAACCACTACAAGCACCTAAGATCAACTTCGGACAATTTAAACACAGGTTTAAATGAGAAATGTGTAATATATTAGGGTGGAAAAAGTTTGCAGAGAACTTAAGAAGAGTGTCACCTTTGTCACTGCATGTTTTTAACAGCACAACAAAGACACCAGGAACAGTTTAGGTCAATTAATTCTTCCTTTGAACAGAGGAAAGGTCTAGATGATCCTTCAGGGTCAATTTTAATTCTGTTTTCTCCTAATCTGTTACAGGAACATTAACTGTGTCAGCCTGAACTACTCCGAAGGGACTACGAAGTAGTCGTGCACTCAGAAGGCATGGTCTCTAACACACTGTAGAAATATAAGCCAGCACACGCTTCCCAAAACCACATCTGCGATCCACTTGAATGTTTGCCAAAGAAACATCCATAAATCTATGTTGTTCCAAGTCATTGTAGCTGACATGCATTTTTTTTTTCCAAAAAGTTTTAATTTCTAAACTTCCACAAATGGCAGTTAAAAGTAGTAGCATTCTAATTCTGAGATACAGTTTACAAAAAAATAAATCTTTAAAATTAGTGCATCGTTTAATTAACTGCACACTTTTTAATATATTTCTGCATTGCTATGACGGAAAACATTAATTCAAAACGTCTTTAAATCGAGTGTTACACACTGAAGGGGACGTTTTCTTCATACAATGAACTGTCACGTATTGATCAATTTTGCACAACTTGACACGACTCGGATTTCACAGCACGGACCCCTTGCAAATTAAGACTGAAGTTCAGACAGCACCAAATCTCTTTAATTCCCCACAAACTGCAGCTATTCCTTCTTCGACTGTGTAAGAACCTGCGGCTCTCCTAGGACAAAGGGTGGGAACAGACAACGCTAGGAGCGAATCACATAAATGAAGTTAAGAGTAGAAGCATAGAATGGTTTGGGTTGGAAGGGACCTCAAAGATCATCCAGTTCCAACCCCCCTGCCATGGGCAGGGACACCTTCCACTACACCAGGTTACTCAAAGCCTCATCCAACCTGGCCTTGAACACTTCCAGGGATGGGGCAGCCACAACTCCTCTGGGAAACCTGTTCCAGTATTTCATCACCCCCAGTGTAAAAAATTTCTTCCTTATCTCCAATCGAAATCTCCCGTCTTTCAATTTAAAGCCATTGCCCTGTGTCCTGTCACTACACGCCCTTGTCCAAAGCCCCTCTCCAGCTTTCCTGTAGGCCCTTTAGGTACTGGAAGGTCTCCCCGGAGCCTCCTCTTCTCCAGGCTGAACAGCCCCAACTCTCTCAGCCTGTCTCCATAGCAGAGGTGCTCCAGCCCTCAGATCATCTCCGTGGCCTCCTCTGGACCCGCTCCAGTAGCTCCATGTCCTTCTTGTGTTGGGGACTCCAGAGCTGAACACAGTATTCCAGGGGGGGTCTCAGGAGAGCAGAGCAGAGGGACAGAATCCCCTCCCTCGCCCTGCTGCCCACGGTGCTTTGGATGCAGCCCAGGACACGGTTGGCTTTCTGGGCTGCCAGCGCACGGTGCTGGCTCATGTTGAGCTCCTCATCACCCAACATCCCAAGTCCTTCTCCTCAGGGCTGCTCTCAATCCATTCTCTGCCCAGCCTGTAGTAGGCAATCAATTATTTCTATTTGTTTTCATTTAAAGCATAAACCTAGGTAACATGGACTGTACTATAAAACCTGGCACGTACGGGCATCAGAAAGAGGTCCGGTTATCCCAGCTTTAACGCAAGGAATTGCATTCACACAGGAGAGCTTGATGACACATCCAAAACCAGAGCTTTGAGCAGCACCTACTACCTATACAAGCTTTTGTGTCTTCATTTGAAATTACTTAGAAGACTGCTTTCTTAGAAAAAACTACGCACTCACGATTCCCATGGCTTTTGAAACTTTCCAAGAAGCAGATCAAGCAGATTCAAGGATGGGTGCAAGCAAATACCATGTACAAATTGTCAAAAACATCAGCCTTTATTAACTACTGTTAGGAGAGCAACAGCTGGCATCGCTCTAGTGCCTATGCACCTCCCAAAATTGCAAGAAGCAAGTTAAACCAAACGATTTTAAGAGCATTATCTAGATTTAAAGGCGAGCTTCTACACAGGGGTTTCTACATCTAAGCGCAGGATTTATTTTTCATGGTATTTTCCATGGCCTCTCACTCCCACACTTCTTGGTCTACCAGTGCACAGTCCCTACTTTTCAGCCATTGTGAACTGGAACATCCCATCACTTCTGCCCCACACCTCTGTCACACATCCCATTGCTGCCCCACACCTCTAACTGCCATACATACCACTGCTGCCCCACACCTCTAGCTGCCACACATCCCACTGCTGCTCCACATCTCCAGCTGCCACACAATCCATTGCTGCCCCACACCTCCAGCTGCCATACATCCCATTGCTGCCCCACACCTCCAGCTGCCATATGTCCCATTGCTGCCCCACACCTCCAGCTGCCATACATCCCACTGCTGCCCCACGCCTCTAGCTGCCACACATCCCACTGCTGCCCCACGCCTCCAGCTGCCACACATCCCACTGCTGCCCCACGCCTCCAGCTGCCACACATCCCACTGCTGCCCCACGCCTCCAGCTGCCACGCATCCCATTGCTGCCCCACGCCTCCAGCTGCCACACATCCCACTGCTGCCCCACGCCTCTAGCTGCCACACATCCCATTGCTGCCCCACATCCCACTGCTGCCCCACGCCTCTAGCTGCCATACATCCCACTGCTGCCCCATACCTCTAACTGCCATACATCCCATGGCTGCCCCACACCTCTAACAGACAGGCAGCCCCTCACAGCCTGAGCCCCCCGCTCCCCTCACAACCCCAGCCCTCTCCCATCCCTCACAACCAGGCAACCCCTCACAGCCCCGACATCCCCTCACACCCCTCACAGTCTGAGCCCCCCGCTCCCCTCACAGCCTGAAATTCCCGCTCCCCTCACAGCCCCTCACCGCCCGAGCCCCCCGGTCCCCTCACGGGCAGGCAACCCCTCACAGCCCCAGCCCTCTCCCACCCCTCGCACTCCTCACATGCTGAGCCCCCGCTGCCCTCACAGTCAGGCAGCCCCTCACCCGCCACCCCCAGTCACGACCACCCCCACGGGGCTCCCCCCGCCCCGCACGGAGACGCGTCCCCCGGGGTGGGGAAGCCGCGGTCGCGCCGGCGCATGCGCAGCTGCTCGCCGCCTCCCCGCGGCGGGCCGGAGGGTCCCGCGGAGCCCCGCCCCGCCGGCGCCACACCGCGCTGCTCCGCCAGCAGCGCCGGGCGGCCGCCGGCCCCGCACACCTTCACACACACACCCCCCCCCCCGCAACGACCCTCCCTGTCCCGCACCGCGGCAGCTCCCCGCTCCGCTTAGGTGAGGCGGAGAGGCTGCGACGGAAGGGGCAGCGAGGGAGGCGCCTCCCCGCCGCGGCGCATCCTCCGGCGGAGCGGAGGGCTGCGGGCCGGCGGGGCCTGAGGGGAGAAGCGAGCGCCGCCCCCACCTCAGCCCGCCCCTCCGCAGCGCGGGCCGCCTTCCCGGGCAGTGCCCGGCGGGAACCTCACCTGACCGGGTCCCGGGGGAAGCGGAAAAAGGCCAGGTCGGACTGAGTGCTCTTGCGGGTGCAGTTAGGAGCAGCGCAGAAGTTCGGCATGGTCCCCCCCCCCCCCGGATTGGCGCCGCTGCCCCTTTAAATCCGCGGGCCGGAGGGAGGAAGGGGGGGGAGGGGGGGAGTGGATGTGGGGTGGAGGAGGAGGAGGAGGATGGGGGGGGGGGAGGAAGGGAGGGAGGGAGGAGGGGGGGGGGAAGCGGCTCTACACTGCTGTGAGCGGCCGGGAGGATTCACCGCCACCCTCCGCCGGGACAAGAGCCGCCTCCTTCCCACAGTGCACCGCGCGCGGCAGCCAGCGGCGGAGTGCCCATGCGCCGGGCTGCGCCGGCGCGGGGGAGGGCCGGATGCTGGGTGCGCATGCGTACGCATGCGCACCCAGCATCCGCCCCCCCCCGCCGGCGCAGCCCGGCGCATGCGTAGACGCGCTGGGGGGGGGGGGGTGGTCACGACATGGCGCCCACTGAGCCGTTCCGGGGTGGAGAAAAACATATTTTTATGCACTCTATTCTGTATGTTTTACTGTCCAAATGGACTCGGGGTGCGGAGTGAGGTCACGATCTTTTTCCCTCGTCTGTTTTCTTCTCTCTTTTTTTATTTTTTTTTTTTTTTTTTAAGGAAGATGTCGTCACTCCACAGCCCGCGCGGAGAATGAGGGAAAACACGGGTGTTTTGAGCAATAAAGCGGTCAGAGAGGGAGTGTAGCTGTTCCAGGTCTGCCGTAGGGGGAAAAAAAAAAAAAAAGGAAAGGAAAGGAGAAAGCTGGCAGGCAGCTGGGTGGGCGGGAGAAGAAAAGGGCTCGTTCCCCAAACGTGGCCTGAGGAAAGAGATGCTGTGAAATGGATAAATGCTGGTGGCAAATGATAATTGGTTTTGGGGTAATAGTGCTGCGATGTAAGAATTTAGCTCTGATGCATCTTTCATGTATCTTTAAAATCACATAAATAGCGTTCTGATAGGACACGGGGCAATGGCTTTAAACTGAAAGAGGGGAGATTTAGAATGGATATAAGGAAGAAATTTTTCACTGTGAGGGTGGTGAGGCACTGGCACAGGTTGCCCAGAGAAGCTGTGGCTGCCCCATCCCTGGAAGTGTTCAAGGCCAGGTTGGATGAGGCTTTGGGCAACCTGGTGTAGTGGAGGGTGTCCCTGCTGATGGCAGGGGGGTTGGAACTGGATGATCTTTGAGATCCCTTCCCACCCAAACCATTCTCTGATTCTATAAGTCCATTAATTTTAAAGAAAATGAGTTCACATGACTACTTAGTTGGAAATTCCCCAAATTAGCTTCTGTTGTAAAGTACAGAAATCACCAAAACCTTTTTTTTTTCCTGCAGAGTAGCCTTTGAAGTTCGCACATATAATTTGTGTGCTGGTGATTTTGTGTCTTAAATAATTCTCCAGATTACACAAGTATTGTTCACTGTGTATTTTCAGGTGTTTCTGTCTCTTGTCCATGGATATCGAATGGGGATTATAGACTGTATTAGAAGTGTTGTACATGTCATCTGTGTTCTCTAGATAAATTATTCCTAAAGGGATTATCTGTGTTCGTGTGGAGGTTTTAATTGCTTTATTTCCCCACTGTGTCTTCAAGGTCAGCTGTACCTTAAATCCAGGATTCTACGTCACATAATAGTGGTTGTAAAAGAACCTCTTGAATGTACTTTTGGAAATGAAATGCCTGTCTCTTTCCCAGGGTGAAAATCAGTATGCCTTTATTTTCTGAATGCACTGTGTAAGCACGATTGTGTGCTCCTGCAGGTTTCCTACTGCTGAAAGTTCATTCGCAAGAGAATATTTGAAGTCTGAGATGCTTTCATGACTCTTACTACTGTTACACTCTCTTGCAACTCATGCAGCCACACTGTTGTTGGGATAACCTGTCTGTAAGAACTAAAAGGACATCAGGTTAATCCCATAGAGGTATTTTTGTAGATCCGTATTCCTGCTCCCTTTGAGACATGCCAAAATTTGCAATGACAGGATGTAAAACCATATCCTGGGCTGCATCCAAAGCAGCGTGGGCAGCAGGTCGAGGGAGGAGATCCTGCCCCTCTGCTCTGCTCTCATGAGACCCCCCCCTGCAGTGCTGCGTTCAGCTCTGGGGTCCCCAACACAAGAAGGACATGGAGCTGCTGGAGCGGGGCCAGAGGAGGGCCATGGAGATGATCCGAGGGCTGAAGCACCTCTGCTCTGGAGACAGGCAGAGAGAGTTGGGGCTGTTCAGCCTGGAGAAGAGAAGGCTCGGGGGAGACCTTCCAACAGCCTTCAGTACCTAAAGGGGCTACAGGAAAGCCGGAGAGGAACTTTAGACAAAGGTGTGTAGTGACAGGACAAAGGGTAATGGTTTCAAAATAAAGGAGGGCAGATTTAGATTAGATCTAATGAAGAAATTTTTCCCTCAGAGGGTGGTGAGGCACTGGCACAGGTTGCCCAGAGAAGTTGTGGCTGCCCCATCCCTGGAAGTGTTCCAGGCCAGGTTGGATGAGGCTTTGAGCAACCTGGTGTAGTGGAGGGTGTCCCTGCCCATGGCAGGGGGGTTGGAACCGGATGATCTCTGAGGTCCCTTCCAACCCAAACCATTCTATGATTCTATGATTCTAAAAATAAGATGCTTATGTCCAGGGCTTGCCTACAGTTCTGGAGAACGGGAAGGCAGAGGTGAGGAATATCTTGAACGCTGCATGAGAGGCTCTCTGAGACCATGTGGGCGCTTGGTGAAGCCTGCAGCACTGTGACCAGTATGCGATGTAACTGCAGCCTGAAGTCAGAGTAACACATCGTCCTGGCTCCTTGCAGTTAGTTTTTTGCAAATGAAAGTTACCAGTCCACGATGATACTCGAGGGTTATCAGACCCATTTCCTATTGCATTTTCCCTGTTTCACTGGGATCTTTTTTCCTTGTTTTTCTGATTCCAAGTGCTGATTTTCATAGGTTTTGTATCAGGTCTTTGATGTGAGGCAATCCAGAGCGCCCTTGGTGTTGCAGCACTGTAGTTCTATGCGAGGCTGTTGTGTCAGAGTCTGGCCAAAGGACGTGATTTTGGGCACAGGCATATCCTTCCAAATCAGAGAATAGTTTGGGTTGGAAGGGACCTCAAAGATCATCCAGTTCCAACCCCCTGCCATGGGCAGGGACACCCTCCACTACACCAGGTTGCCCAAAGCCTCATCCAACCTGGCCTTGAACACTTCCAGGGATGGGGCAGCCACAGCTTCTCTGGGCAACCTGTTCCAGTGCCTCACCATGACCGGTACTAAGCGATTTACTCGTAGTGGTCTGTGTTCTGACCTGCTGCTGCTTCCCTCCCTGCACAGGAAAGCAGCCATCTAAACGTCAAGCAGCTGATGAGTCCAGCCCTCACTTCCACCGGAGCTGCCGCAGTCTCTGGCGCGTTCTGCCAGCCCAAGGAGATGATTATAGCTCACCGTCCTGCTCTGCAGACAGCACACACTGACAGAAAGACAGACATACCACCCTGGAGGAGTTAAAGTGAGGGAATCTGAGTGATCTTTTCCCTGTTTGCTTGCCCCAGCCCAGGAGTGATGGGTAGTCTAGTCTGCAGAAGCCTTGCTAATCACCAGTGTTAAGACCAACCTCTTAAAAAGTTCACGAACTTTTCCCAAAGTTTCAATGAAGATTGCACAGTGACAGCGATGTCTGGTTTCCAAACTTGACGCCAGCTTCTCCGTCGCTGTTTCCATCCTGTAACAACACCAGATGTTTTAAGTGAACTTTCATTTGCAAGGTGTTCCAGGATCAATATCATTTATTGAATTCAAGGCACAGCAAATGAATGACATCCTTCAAAACCAGTTGGGCATTAAGAGTTTATAAATAACTGTATTGCTAGGAAAAAAACAAACAAAACCCAGATAAGCAAATGCCTAGTTTCATTGGCCATTAGGTAATGGTGATCGTTAACTGTTCATCCTGTTGTCTGTGGAGCTGCCTTTGTTGTCCAGTCTCTGCAGAGTGATGGAATACATCTTTTACAGTTTGCTTCCCCAGCATTGATATAACCCATCCAGCCTTGTAAAAATATTTAGTCAAAATCAGGAGGAAGTCACTCACGCCTGAGTTGAGTTGAACCTCAGAGCGATACATGGTCTGTTGATGGGTTAAATGTGCAACTTGAGGGAGAACACGGAAGCTCCCCTAAAACACAAGACAAATTAGGTCCTGACGTGGCTGAATTCTGCTAAATGCTAATCTGAGACACGTTCTTTGAATTGCACAAGTGTGCTAGAGTTACTGGTGGTTTGTAACATGCGTATGTGGCCATAGATCATAGAATCATGGAATGGTTTGGGTTGGAAGGGACCTTCAAGATCATCCAGTTCCAACCCCCCTGCCATGGGCAGGGACACCCTCCACTACATCAGGTTGCCCAAAGCCTCATCCAACCTGGCCCTGAATACAGGCAGGGATGGGGCAGCCACAACTTCTCTGGGCAACCTGTTCTAGTGCCTCACCACCCTTTGAGTGAAAAATTTCTTCCTTATATCCAATCTAAATCTCCCCTCTTTCAGTTTAAAGCCATTGCCCCTTGTCCTATCACTACATGCTCTTGTAAAAAGCCCCTCTCCAGCTTTCCTGTAGAACCTTTAGGTGCTGGAAGGTCTCCCCAGAGCCTTCTCTTCTCCAGGCTGAACAGCCCCAACTCTCTCAGCCTTTCTCCAGAGCAGAGGTGCTTCAGCCCTCGGATCATCTTCGTGGCCTCCTCTGGACCCGCTCCAGCAGCTCCATGTCCTTCTTGCGCTGGGGACCCCAGAGCTGAAGGCAGCACTGCAGGGGGGTCTCAGGAGAGCAGAGCAGAGGGGCAGAATCCCCTCCCTTGACCTGCTGCCCGCGCTGCTCTGGATGCAGCCCAAGGCACGGTTGATAAGGAGACGAGTTGTGCGGTGGGGTGATAACTCTAATGCTTTGCCTTATTTCCACGCTTTCTGTTCTGAGAAGTGGCTTTGCTGTCTTCCCAGTAAGTTTCTACATCCTTCACCAAAACAGCAGGCTTACAAAGAGGCCGGAGGTTTGCATCTGCCTCCCCGGATTGCAGAGGGTACCCGCTTCAATTCACTCTCTGATATGCCGCAGAATGACACAATGAAGTGTTTTTTTTCCATTATCTGAGGTTATATAATGAAGTTTTTGCCTCCGTGTAGCAGACTGTTTAAATAGGAGCTCAGCTTGATGCACGGTGGCGTTTTGACGGATTTAAGCCTTGCTGAATTTAGGTACTTTCAGCACTGAAGCTCTTAGCATTTGTTAAATAAATACGTTACGTGGAATATAATATGTTTTACTTATAATAGGGGGGAAAAAAAATCTCTGTTAACTAACAACTCAAAGCTATCTTCAGTGAAAGCAGCTGAAATATCTTTGTGGATTTAAATACAAATAGTCCTGGGTGACAATCCCTGTATCTGACAAGGCTGTGTACAAAAGGCTCCTCTGGCAAGCTGCCAGCCCCTAAACCTTCCTGAGGCTTCTGCTCTTATCTCAACCAAGGGAAAAAATGCGATGGGAAAAGCGTTTGAGGAGAAAGAGGGACTTTAAGAGCGGTCTGAGGGTGATAGAATGAAATTAAAATAGAGATGTTTTATGTCAGGAAAGCGTATCGAGTCACTGAGTAAGCTCTTAAGTGGACTTAACACCATAGGTTTGGCTGTTTAACTCAGAAACAAAAAAAAAAAGATCCAAGAAATAATTTAACTTTTGATAGTATCTAGGCTATTTCTATCTTAGGCAAGACATGGAAGATACTTTAAATCATCTTTAAATTCCCTAAAAAATTAAATTGTCTATAACGTTGCATTCATCTTAGTATAAAAGCACAGTGGGTTTCATACTTCTTTTCTTCATTGCTGGCAGACTGATACAGGTTTTTTTTTCCCCCTTGATTTTCCCAGTTTTACTTTTGAAATTGCCAGCGTAAGACTCTTGGAGGCTGAAAATTCACTGTTTACGGCAGAAAAGCAGCAGCTGCAGTAGCTGTGCTTCTCACGTAGTACCAAGCTGATGAGCCTCTTTTCTACCCTGGAAAGGCTTCTCTGAAGAAAAAAGGTATTTTGGAGCCTGCATCAATCAGGTTGTAGCGATGCCAGTGGAGATGCAGTGAATAATCCAGCGGGAAGCTGCTGTGCTCCTTTCCTACGAGCTCCCCCCCCCCCCCCCAAGAGCTGAGCCTTTGTCCTGGTGACCTGGGCTGCATACAAATCCCCTTCTCCACGTGGAAATCACTGCTCCTCCCTTGGGCCATCTCACTCCTGATCCTTCCAAGCTTGTTGTCTTTCCCCTTCCATTGTCTTAGAGGATTGAAGGAAGCGTGGTGAGACGTAGGTTATTCTATAAGCGCCTAGGAAATTTAATTAATTAGACCACTGCCTGTAATTGATGGGAATCGTATTATTTAAGCTGATGAGGGAGCTGAGGATGTCGGGTCGCAGAGAGCATAATACCAAGTAGGAGTGCTTGATGGTCACTACGTTTGATTGACTGATACATTGATACTGATTGATACATTTCCCTTACTGGAAGGAGGAACAAATTTCGCTGAAAGGCGTATAATCGAGCAAATTCTGCAAAAGAATACCCAGCAGTATGCTGTTATAAATAACAATGCGTGGCTTTTGTATATCACCAACAGTAATTTTTAAAATGCTTTATAAAAGTGAGAAACGGAGACGCAAGAGAGATGATACCACTTGTGCGGGGTTGGTCACTAGGTCACCATCAGATGAAAAATACTGCAGGTCCAGGCACTGGCACAGGTTGCCCAGAGAAGTTGTGGCTGCCCCATCCCTGGAAGTGTTCAAGGCCAGGTGGGATGAGGTTTTGAGCAACCTGGTGTAGTGGAGGGTGTCCCTGCCCATGGCAGGGGGGTTGGAACTGGATGATCTTTGAGGTCCCTTCCAACCCAAACCATTCTCTGATTCTATAAATCCCAGTTTATCCCCGTAACAGGAAAGCTAACGGTGAGCTGCTCTTAACTCCTTTAGAGCTAAGGTACCAGCCTAATATGACCAAGCTACAAAATTGCAGTCATTTACTGCTCGAAGCTGTTTTAATTACGTGAGTTCTTACCTTGCCTCAACCGCGAAGTAAAATGCATCAATACAAACTACTTTTACCTTGTGGGTTTTTTTTTTACACTGTTGAGCCTTCCCTAATTTGGAAACGAGGAAATATTGCTGCTATCAACAAGTTTCTCTCTTGTTTTGTTTTCTGAAGAAGGTCAGAAGGTGCTTTGTAAGTTTGGGCCTCCTTAAGGGATGACTCAGTCAGAGACCCAGGATGTAGGTAATGAGAACAAAGAAAGTGATTAACATCTGGAAGGCAACTGAAGCTAGAAAAAACACTGGCATTTTCACATTCTGCATTTTCTTCCTTTACTCACAATGAATCTGTTTGTTTTATATGAATTTACGGAGAAAATTTCACCTGTGGGACATTTAGCCATTTTTCCGTATCAATGAAGTAAGCCCAAAACATATTGTCTTTATTTTCTTTTTTTTTTTTAGTGTATAACTGGAACGCTCTTGACCTTGAAGACCCAAGCTGGTTGTGTGCAGTCATTCTGAGTTCACATAACCTTAATTTAGGGACCAGTTAGGACTTCTTGACTCAAGAAGACCCTTCTGACCAAAGCCTGCTGGGCTTGGGGTAGCTCTGGTGCATCTGCTGGGACACATCTCTGCTTCTCTGCAGGGACAACCTTGGTGGATCCATCCCAGTTGATCAACAACTGCAAAGCTCTGGCCTTAGTTCAGGTTACTTATGCTTTTCAGACTCATTATTTATAATGTTTTGGTTTTTTTTTTCCTTTGTCCATAGTATGTCAGCCCTCCCATTTTTATGGGTAACAGAGAATTGATTGGAGGTTAATCTGAAGTAAATGGCAACGGTGCTGCCGTAACTACAAGCAGAATTTGGACTTTCTGGAACTCTCTCGCATATTTCCAAATCTGGGTCTTCATCCTTAATAAAAATAAGAAATATTCTCGGAAATCAGCTTACGACATCTGTAGAAACGCAGCAGTCGCAGCTTCAGACACCTCATACATAACTGGCTCATTTTTTACATCTCTCTTCTGCTCCATGTGCCGAAGGAAATGAAGTGAATACCATTTTCTTGAGTACATACATATGTGTCAGCGTGTGCCTGTCCACCTAGCTCACAGTAACTTGTGATCCCGTTGGCTAGTTCCATCCACATTTGAAAAAAAAAAAAAAAACCTAAAAAAAAATACCGAATCTAGCTCATTAAGTTTAACGAATACAGCTGCTGAGCAGAGCTGTGGAATCGTGTTTGTGCTCTCTCCAAGCTGCGTCGTTAGCAGGGATTTCCCTGGAAGGCGCGTGTGAGAACAGAGTGCATTAATAAACACACAAACTCGAAGAAAATCTTCAGCTAAAATCTACGCCTCAGTAGATAAATTTGCTTAAAAAAAGAAATTTTGGCAGTTTCTTGCTCACGGAGTGATTTATCCTACAAATAAAGGCCAGGTGTTAAATACCTCAGATGCAGTAAAACTGATACTCTGCTAGAGCATCAGAATTACAACTGATGGATAAACCTGAAAAAGGTGATTTTATTCTGGTAAGCAGCGAGGTTGTCCTGCCTGTTCCTATTGACCAGAGTAATCCAAGTGAAAAACACATTTCCAGACCAGTTTGCAGTGGTGTCTCTGACCTGCAAAGGAAAACTTCCGACTTCTGGCACTAACCTGGTCTGCATCTTCCTCAGTTTTGTGCAAAGCTGAGGATGTTTATTCTTATTAGGTAGTATTATGCAGAGATGATGCTACTTGCCTTCAAGTTTAGGAAGGCATTAAAAAAAGAAGGAAAATTGTTCTAGCTCTCCTCTACCTTTGAGCATAATTGTTTTCAAGTACTTGAGATTTGTACTGCTGGGAAGAACAATAGGGAATTGCAAGTGAGAAAATGTTCATCGATGATCACAGGGAAGAACCATTTCTACAGTTAGGTGGAAACAACAGCACTCGCAGAGCTGGAAATAGGTGTTGGATTCAACGTTGGCACACCGTCCATCTGCCTTGTCTGCACCTCAGCCAACGTCCAGCTGTTCCTGGCATTTTGAAAGCAAATTATAAAATAGGATTTCCTGGGAGAGAGCAGAATAAGGAGGAGCCCTGCTCTCCTCTTCATAGAATCACGGAATAGTTTGGGCTGGAAGGGACCTTAAAGATCATCTAGTTCCAACCCCCCTGCCACGGACATGGAAAACCGTCCGTCTCCAGGGCGCCTGTTTGCTTCGAAATCAGAAAGCGTGGAAAACAAGTGCCTGCAGGAAAAACGAAGCCCTGCAAGATGGAGACAGCAAAAGCTCATCCTGAAGAGGCTTTAGTAGGATTTTCCAGCGATTGCCTTGCAGACAGCTTTATGGATCAGATTTTTTTTTTTTTTTTTGCTTTCTCCCCGCGACACCCAACCCCAGACAGAGAGACGAACACGTGGCTTTCGAGCTTCAGCTGCACCCCCGAGATATTTCCTTTTCTATTTCTAATCTGATCGAAGGACTTCTAAAGAGGTGTAACGACCGCTTTGCTGGGAAATCTGCCAAAAAAAGTTACAAGCGCTGCTATATAGAAACCCAGGGCTCCGCAATCGGTGCTCGCTGCGTTCGGGAGTAGGTGCTTGTTTTGCTTCCTCATAAATTACCACAGGGAGCAAAAAAAAACCCCAAACAATTACGGCAGGGAGAAAAAAAAATTAAATTACCGCAGGGAGCAAAAAAAACCCAAAAAAAACACCACCCCGAAGCGGATGTGAGTGTGGTTTTAGGGCGTGGGGTTTATGACTTCATTGTTTAAGCGTTGTGACTACGGCCCTGCGCAGCACCGCGTGTAACCGGCGGCGGTTTTAGGTCAGAACGCTGGAAACGGCCAAATGACGTCAGCGCCGACGTCACCCTGGCCGGACTTCTTTGCAGAAGCACCGCTCAGCCGTTAATGCCTAAAGTTGAAGGGGACACGGGATGGCTTTACACCACGCCGCGCTCGTGGGGCTTTCCCGCCGCGGCGGCGCAGCCCCAGCGCAGGCGGAGAACGCGCGCGGGCTTTTTGTCCTCTCTCGCCGCCCGTACGCGGCCGCCGGGACATGGCGGGACGGCCGGCGCCGCTTCGCCACACGCCGAGAGGACTACAACTCCCAGGATGCCCTGCGCCGCCGCGCATGCGCACCCCCCCCAGCCCGCTCGCCACTCGCTGCTTCCATCTCCTCAGTGGCGGAGAGCGGCGGCTTCGAGGGGAGGGGACTACAACTCCCGGTGTGCTCCGCGGCGGGTGCGCATGCGCAGTGCGTCCCACCGCCATTTTCGCCCAGAGAAGCGCCGCCGCCGCCACTAAACAAACCCGAGAGCGGTACTGAGGGGGGGAGGAGGGGCGCTGCCGCCGCGGAGCCTTTCGATGTGCCGGGCACGGTCGGGCAGGTGGGTCCCGCTCCCCGGCAGCTCCGCCGCGCCTCCCCGCTTCTCCCGGAGCGCTTCCCCGCGGGGAGAGGGGCAGCTCCCCTTCCCCGGGCGGCGGGGACCCGCCGCCCCCTCAGGGGCCCGGGCCCGCGCCCGCGGGCAGCGCCCCGTCCCCCCGCTGCAGGCCGCCGGAGCCGCCCCTCAGCCCGGCGAGGGGGAGCAGCGGCCGCCGCCCGCTCCCTCCCTCCCGCCGGCGGGGGCCCCGCGGGCGGCCACCCCCGAGCGCGGCGGGGCCCCGGCGCCGCGGGCTCCCGCTGCTGCCCTGCGCCGAGGGCCGCGGAGTCCCCGGGTGGCGGCTGCCCCCGGGCGTCCTGGTGGGAGATCCTCCTTCCTTCCAGCTCCGCGCTGGAAGGTGCGACGGCGCCTGGGCTTTTGTTCCCGGTGCCCGCCTCCCCCCCCGCCTCGTCGCCGTGCCGTTCCCTGCCCGGGCGGCGCGGCCGCGGGCCGGCACATCCCGGCTCGCCTCCGGCTGCTCTTTTTTCCGTTATTACTCTCGTTGCAGCGGGGAGGTGCGCCCTCCTTCCCCGCCACCCCCGGAGTCTCGCCGAGATGCGATCGGGCGAGGGGGTGTTCCCGTGTTTGGGTGTTTTGTTTTTTTTTTTTTGAGGGGGGGGGGAGGTGGGGGGACTGGCGTCGGTACGTGGAAAGCAGATTTTCACGGTGTTTTTGCCGTTCTGTCATATAATAGGCTGGTGCTAAATGCGTTCCCTGGGGGGAAGGGGGGGCGTGCGGTTAGCTGGAAGAGTTCTTATAATAGGTGCTCTGTGCATAAAGAGAGGGAGGAGACTCCAACATCAATCCGGAGAGCGTGGCAGCCTGAAAAAAGGGCTCGAGAAGGAGATAGGAAACTCGGCGACAAGGCTTGGGTGATGGATCTGAGCGAAGGAGTGTAGGAAGTCCGTGCCCTTGTGAATCTGCTGGATTCCTGCGTGGCAAAGCATGCCATGACAAAGGTTGGAGCAGGGATGGGAGCGGACGTGTCGGTGGAGTTGTGAGCAGGCTGAGGAGAGTTTGCGTTAATCGGCTCGGGAAATCGATAAACGATGGGCTTGCACTTACTGCCTTCATGTTCCTTTTGCAGCGAGGTTGAGCTCTGTGGGAGCGCAGACACAAGGGAGAGATGCCTGTGGTGTGGCCGACTCTTCTGGATCTCAGCAGAGATGAATGCAAGAGGATCCTTCGCAAACTGGGTACAGTAAGATACAATTTGTGGGTCTGTATGCTTGCCCTTTTTAAGATTTACCTGCCTGCTGCTTCCATGGAATACTTCTAACATGCCTACGGGCAACTTACAAGTCATTTCCTGCGTTTTGCACGTGTCATTGGCTTGACAGCCCTGGCTTAAAATGATGTTTGGCAGATGCTCTCTGCCTGAGAAAAATGGTGAGGGCAGAGTTGGTTTGGTTTGGTAGAATCTCTCATGGGTGTCCTGGTCCGTCTCTGCCTCCATGTTGCAGTGTTGCATTGCTGTTCTTTCTGTGACTATTAACATGCAACAGGAGACTCCATGAGAGGAGGGTCTTCGTTTGTCTTTCAGTTCTGTGTTAGGCATCTTTCTGTACCAAAAAAATCCTGGAACCCTGGTTTACTTGACACAGAGGGTCTGAGTTCAAGTAGTAGAGATACTACTGTAAAGACTCGAAACAGGAGGCAAAAAAAATTGCGATGGTTTGTGATTTGCAGTTACACAAATTACCAGGGAAGTGTGAAAACAATGTTCTCTTTTAACTGTCATAACAACAGGAGCTTTTTGCATTGTCTCAAATGTATTTCAATATCCGAGACCCCTGCGAAATAGATATATATTGGGAGATTTTTGTGTGCTCTGTCCTCCTAAATACATGTGTACAAGGAGACACGCTGTTTTGTTTTGGAAGGTAATAAAAGTATTCGCTCTTTCCTTGCATCTGCTTTTGGCTACTGGAGGAGAGAGAATCCTTTGTGAGACCATCGATCTGGTCTTGCACAGTTGTTTTTGAGTTCTTAGAGCTGAATTTCTTTTTATTTGGTTAGGGATTTTTTTCCAGTTAAATGATATGTAGTATGAAAAGAGGAAAAAACCCTAAGATTTCTTTTCAGACTTTCTTCTGAGGAGCATGATCTAAGAGATGATGTCAGGAAGAAAGTCGAGACTGCCTCTAACTTCCTGTGACAGTCGAGTCACAGCTTTTCTTGTTCTCGTTTTACTTGAATGTTACAAGATGACGTGCTGTACTTAACTGTGCCAGGGTTCTCGTACGTTATGAAGCCATCTGCTTTATTTTCTGAGAGTTGAAGGTTTATTTTCCCTTGCTTTGCCCTTTTTCTTTCTTTTATTTGGCATCTGGGATTTGCGTTCTGTTGAAACAGTTGCGCAGGACATGGCAACTGAGCTGTGCATCCATTCAGGTGGCAGCCCTTGGTCTTAAGTGAGGCTCAAGAAGTACGAAAACTAGGAGAAAGTGCAGGATGCTGAAAGATTTGGACCGGATCTGTGCGACTAAATTTTGTTAACGTCGCTCTGCTGGCTAGGAGCGTGGAAAAAAAAAAACAAACAACTTCCACCCCAGCTGATGGCGGTGCGCTGGCAGAACCTTGCTGGTGCAGCTGAGCCAAACAGAGCTGCAGCTACACCTCTTTCAATGACATAACCTAGGCTGACAGGAAAAAAAAATAATAAAAAAATAGATTTTTTTTTTTTACTGGCATGAGCTGTGTCCCCACCAGGGGGCCCTGCCAGTGTGACTGAGGATCAGAGCCTGGAGCAGCCGCGTTTTTTCTAGGGTAGAGAAGCTACCTCCTCTGGACCCTTCCAGCAGCTCCATGTCCTCCTTGTGTTGGGGACTTGAAATAATGATACTTATTTGGGAAATCTATTTTTAACCATTTGATGTGCTCTGTGTTAGAAAGAGAGCACCCCAGTTAATAATTGGTACGTAGACGTAAGGGTTTGGAAGCTAGTTTATAGCTGTTCTGTAATAGTCACTAACTTCTAAAAAGCCAGAATGTGCATTTTTAAAGCTCTAGTGTGGAGGATCTTTGTTAAAAATGCAGAAGGGGAAAAAAAATCTATCCTTGCTAAATAATTATATGTTTGTATCTGAGAATTACTTTATGTTGTTAACAGAGGAAAATAATTAGTGTCTTAAATATTATAACAAGATTGTCTAAATAAATGTTGATATTAGTAATAATTCTGGCATTAATTAGCAAATGTTTTATAACTGAAGCTGTAAATGCCTCTGCAGGTCACTCAGCATCCCTGTGCAGGCTGCATAGTTAACCAAAGTGACTCTGCTTTGTGTTTTGTCTGCTTAATGGGACGGGAGAGCAGGACTTCTTTCCAGCACAATTCCTTGATTTGCTTTGTAAATTAGCTCTTTGGAATCCTAAACCGAAAGCTTTTCAGAATAGCATCAGTCTTTCTTTCAGCAAACTTCCGGAGGTGTTAGGTTTTCGCCTGCCCCTTTTATTCTTGCTGTTGGTTAACTGGGATCTCTTCTGGGCTTGGTTCGGGCTGGCTGCTGAAATGGGGTGCTGGATGAAAGGCCCCTACCTAAGCATCGAAAGAATTTGTATTTCTGGTTTAAAACAAGAGTTTCAGTAATGTTTCCTGAAACTGTGCTGAGCTTAGAACAGCAAGTCATCCTTTGGCAAATTAGCAGACTCCATTACTTGCGTTAGGTGTATTTTCACCCTGCTTGGTAGGACAAAATTCAGAAGTTTCAGCAGCCTTCAACTATTCCATGTTCTAAAACGCCGATGGCATGACATTTACATAGATCACCTGGAATTGCAAATTCGTGTTAGATCAGAGTTGTGATTTTGTGAGTTAATCTTCCTTTACCAATAGCTGGATTGTTTCTTTTGTGTGGAGGTTTAATTCCCTGGGGTGCATTCTTTTCAGATTCAAGGGGTTGTACATATCAAGTAAAGGGGAATAAAAGATTATGATGATGTGTTTAAGAAACTAGAGCTGATGTTCTCTGTGCTAACTAAGGAAAAAAATTCGTTGCACTTTTGATTGTGTGTTTCTTTTTCAAGCTAAGCTTTTCCCTGGAACTTTTAATAATGATATGTTTTAAAGATTTTCTTCTCCTGTTTCTAGAGAGTTCTGAGCTACTCTCCAAATCTGGGGACTTCTTCAAGCTTTCTGGCTGAACTGTCAGCTCAGAGAGAGCTTGAAATATGCGATTGAGTTTATAAACTAGGTAATCCTCTCTGATGATACAATTGCTTCATAGAAAAGCTGTGTGCTGCAGAGTAATTGACTGAGAGGGTTCTAAATCATCACTGTCTTTGGAAAAGCACTGAATAATTGAAAGACATGTTCCTTTTAATGATTTTGAAAATTAATAGAATGCTGTCGGTAATACTGAAAATAACATATTTTTTTTTCCTTTGCTGTGAGCATTAAATATAAATACTTTTTGCTCTGATTCTTCAGAACTGGAGGCATACGCAGGTGTCATCAGTGCCTTACGTGCACAGGGAGACCTTACGAAAGAGAAGAAGGATCTTCTTGGAGAACTCTCTAAAGTGCTTAGGTAACCCTGACCTTTTTAAAACAAAAGAACCGATGACCTGTTTTCTTGTAAGGTATTTGTGTGCGTTTTCTGTCACTCGAATCACAAAGCACATCTTCATTTAGAGAAGTAATTCTCAGTCTTGTGGAGGTTTGATTCCTGTTCTGCTTTGAGTTTTCAGTCAGGAAAGCAGCTGTGCTTTTGTGGTTGGAGCTTTGCTGTTCTGGTGGTTTTGGGAGATACTGAGCATTAACATCATTACAGGTAGCTCCTCAGTGTGCACTAGCTTGGAGTTTCATCCAGGTAGGACTTCAGGGTCTTTGGGTCCACGTTACATCAAGAAAGAACGCTCTGTGTTCTGTGCAAATTCTTCTACTGTCTGCTTTAAATTTATTGCTCTCATTGGGAGGTTGGATTCTAGCTGTTTTGCAGGAGTACCCTATGAACAGTAATGCTCTTTTTATTCTTCAGTAGTATTTTTGAGCAAAAATACATTCATTCTCGCTGTGATAGAACAAGTTAAGTGACAGTCTCTTAAATGTAAATGCCTGTTTCCTCTTATCTCTCGAGTGGGTTATTCATAAGTTTCGTTTAAGCTGGAAGTTTTAGATAAATGTTCATGTCTCCATCTGACTTAAATATATCACTTTTTTTTTTTAATAGTATTTCAACAGAGCGACATCGTGCTGAAGTTCGGAGAGCAGTAAATGATGAACGACTCACGACTATTGCACACAAGTAAGTCGTAGGTCATTTCCTACGTGGTTTCCAAAGGTACCCTTTGGAAAAGCCATTATGCCTTAACTGAATGAGAGAACTTTGAAGATGGATGGTGTTTTGAAGAACAGTGGTTAAAACAGTGTATGGATGAAGGAATTACTGTGTCAGATTTACATCAAAGAACTAGAAACAGTTGTTTAGTGGTGTTGCATTTTGGATCTGAAGGCATTCCATTCCCTCTACGAGTACAGTATAAGAAACAGTCTTCTGTCACGAAGAGCTTTCTGTAAGATAGACCAGAAGCAACAGAGAGTGGAGAAAATAGAGAAATCCATAAGCAGGATGAACACGTTTGCTTTATTATTTTTTATTTTACCTTTGATTTTATTTAAATCTGGTTGGAAAGGTTATATTAAGAGGGACTTAACCACGTAAGGTGGCAGAGATTAGTGGAAAACTGTATCAGCACAGAGGGGGGGAAAAAAATGGTCAGAGTGAAAAACCTGCAGTAAGCTGACTGATGACATCAGTGTCCACTGTTCTCTGCTCGGTGCAGCTGCTGTGCTTGCATCAGCTGGCCTGGATCCTCCTTGCCTTTGCTTTCGCCAGCTCCACATGATTTGGAGAGGAGCAAGAGGGCACGTTGCTTATGTGGCTTTGATAGTTACTCAACAGTCTCAGTATTAAGAGCTGGATTGTGTCTGTGTTTTTCTGTCTTTTTTTCTGTGTTATGACCACTGATTTTTAAGTTTGACTTCTGTAGCTTAGATGTTATGGGGAGAAAAAAAGGAAATCATGCAAATAGCAGGCCACCTGGAGTAGCAATTGTCTGACCCGAGACTCACCAAAATCAGCATGCTGTTTTAGTGCTGTAGAAGCACATTTAATGTTCTAGTGGTTTAATGTTCAAGTTTAAAGAGCTAAAAATAGGCTGTTTACCAAACAAAACCCACCAAGTTTCTTATACTTCTTTAAAGAAAGGGGAGGGGGAATAAGCATTTAATTGTTAAATCAGAATTCTTTTCTTGAATTGTTTCCTTTCTAAGCAGTAGTTCTGTTTTTAGAATTTTACAGAACAAGCATAAAGTTTGTCCTGAGGTGTTGAACTTCAAATGGATGAGATATTATAATCCAGGCAAGGTGCAATTGTGAAGTGCTGCATCTCTTTGTTTTTCCTGTGGTAACTCTTTGTAAGTGATGGTTGATAATACAGTAGTTGACTTAAGTAATTCTCTAACTCATTAGGAAAGCTGACTTTGCTGTCTTTGCTATATACAACATTTATAATCTTATTTTTTTTATTTTAAAAATGTATTTTTATCTCAGCTCATATAGCTCTGCTGATACTATGTGAATATATATGAGGAACGCTGAAGCGTATCAGGACTTAACAACAGAGCAGATCCTCTGCATTTTACAAACTAATTTGGGGTAGCTTTTGCTGCAACTTGCTTGCAGTAGTTTATGTGAGATGTTGTTTTTCAGAATATATTAATGCATTAGGTGAGTTGATTTGCTTAAGGACATAACAGCATTGAAAAATGATTTGCCATTTTGGTTTTGCTGATTTGACAAATGACTCATGTAAATCAGTCACAAACAGAAACACTTTATCTGTGTAAGAACAGCATTTTTTGAAAACATTCTAGCTTATGTGTAAGTACTAAGGCTAAGAGGATGAGAGCAGCAGGCTGCTTTCTGTTGATGAAGATGCACAGGATGGATTTAAATCATTTGATGTTCTGTTACCTCATTTGGGACTGCTTTCATAAGTCTGAGAAACTTTTGTGTTCAGGTAAAACAGGATTTGCATTAGAAGCCAAGGGTTTTTCCATGTAACAGTCAATTTTAGTAGTCTCCCAAAATCTATTGGATGCCTAGGTATTTTTGTCTTCCAGAAGTAGGGAGTGTACTAACTCTACCTGGAAGAGCAGCTAATCTAATGTGAGGATTTTGAACATGACATGTTCAAAACATGACATGCCTTTTTCCAAGGGCGTGTAGTGATAGGACAAGGGGCAATGGCTTTAAACTGAAAGAGGGGAGATTTAGATTAGATATAAGGAAGAAATTTTTCACTCAGAGAGTGATGAGGCACTGGAACAGGTTGCCCAGAGAAGTTGTGGCTGCCCCATCCCTGGAAGTGTTCAAGGCCAGGTTGGATGAGGCCTTGGGCAACCTGGTGTAGTGGAGGGTGTCCCTGCCCATGGCAGGGGGGTTGGAACTGGATGTTCTTTGAGGTCCCTCCCAACCCAAACCATTCTATGATATCCACAGACCTCTGACCTTTTAGGAGATGTGTGAAACAAAACAGCAAAAGAAGAAGCAACTCTCAGATTTTCTGTGGGAGGATTTCTGCACCAGGTGGTAAAACTGTAAGGGCTTTCACGAAGTGAAGAAAGTTGAAGGTTATTGCTCTAGTATGTCTTTAGAAACTGCCTTTTAGATTTTCACTGTTGAAAAATAGGCACTTAAATAAGAGTACTGAGTGGTTTGGAAGCTCAGCAAAATACTGACAGAGTGCACGTTTCTGTTTAGTATGTCTGGACCAAACAGCTCTTCGGAATGGTCTATAGAAGGTCGCCGGCTGGTGCCGCTGATGCCACGGCTCGTTCCTCAGACAGCTTTTACTGTTACCGCTAACGCCGTCGCCAACGCAGCCGTTCAGCACAACGCATCCCTTCCAGTTCCTGCAGAAACTGGAAACAAAGAAGGTGAGAGGGAGCCAGGGTTCTGCTGCAGTCCGTGGGAATATAAAAATAACGTCACGGTAGAAATCGTTGTGTTAGATTCGAAGTGTTAGATTATTTTGTAAAACTGAGTCATTCTTATCGCACAGCGTTCGTAGAAATATGAAAAAAAACTTTTTTTTTGTTGTTTTAAAAGATGCCTTTGCAGTGTCTGCAGCGTAAATCTGACAGCTTTGTGTTAGTGAGCACACTAGCAACTGAAATCAGAAAATCCCAGATTGCCAGGAAATGAGGAGGAAATTCACTGGTTAACTTGTCAAGTTCTGTAAACTATAAAAACTTGGACCAATGGCTTAGGATTTATGTAAAATTCTGTAAGTGACGAAAGATGTTTCAGAATGCTTTATTTTAAAAATATAAGTAGGTTTTGGGGAAAGTCAAGAAAATTTTGTTTGTTGTTTTGTTTTTTCCCCACTTCAGATTAAACTGCCAAGTTACCAAGTTGAAAGATTGCTTTCTGCTTTCCCTGTAGCTTTTAAATAGTGCTGGTACACATTCCATCTAGCTTTACTGAACAGACTCAAATTATGCTTCATGCAACTGGAGAATGTGTAATGCTTCTTGAAACAGGCTGGTTTATTCTGGTTTTGTGAGAAATACTGGATCATTGTGCCATCACTTATAAGCCACAGTTTAAAAAAAGCTGATTAGCAGAATCAGTTGTTTGTTACTGAAGGAGTATTTTAGTTTCCTCAAGTGATGTGCTGTTGAGGAGAGACACTATTTTCTGTCAGTTACCAGTGTAGACACGGTCGTTTTCAGAAAAGCAAAAAGGTCAAAATACTGAGTTAGTGCTAAAATGAAAAATAACAAATTGTAAAGTAAAACATTAGGTTAATAGAAGCCAAAAAAATCTAGAATCAGCAGCACAGATTTCTGGGGGCGGGAGGAGGGGAGGTTAGATTTCGGTGTTGTCTTTGAAGGACATTAATTCCATGGCTGTGCTTAGGTGAAACTGGGGAGTAGCCAACAGTAACAGGATTGCAGAGGCAAAGATGTGGATAATGACCCAATAAGTCTTTGGCTTCCATTTCAATTGTTAAAATAGTGATAGAATACCATGGGATTCTGCACTTCAGTTATATGGAAGGTGTCTTTTCTCCTCTTCAGTGGTGGTTTGCTATTCCTACACAAGTACCACTTCAACCCCAACATCTACCCCTGTTCCAAGTGGCAGTGTAGCAACAGTGAAGTCCCCCAGACCCGCCAGTCCAGCCTCCAGTGTAGTCGTCTTGCCAAGTGGAAGTACTGTTTACGTCAAAAGTAAGTGATACTAGCAACTGATTAACAAAAGGGAAAGAAAGGGACAGTCTTGTGGCTGAAGCATGGACTGAGTTCAGCACTCTGACCTTGGGCAAGTCATTTAATGCCTTTATGCCTTCGTTGAGTCTAAAGAATGAATTTATTGCTTCCCTTTTTCAAAGGAATTGCGTTCAGGATAAATCCACTCGCTGTAAAATGCTTCAGGGAGCAGTAATGGCAAGGACAACAAGAGTGAAAAGTATTTTGAAAATAAAATGTAGGAATTGATGTATGTCAGTGAATTTCTAATCCAGCTTGTGCAGAAGTTGTCTTTAAGGTGGCTCTGCTGGTTGCTTGGGCAGTGGACTTCCTTCTGCTTAAATAATGCATAGTAGTCATTGAATTGGGTTAGAAAAGGTCCTTCCTTTCCACTTTCACAGTTGACCTCACCTTTTTTAGAATACAGCAATTTGGTAAGCATTTATTTGCTTACATTAACTATGTCTGGCTGTTTTGTGATTTATTTGGAAGCGAGTCTTAGGGAGGCTTGCATTCCTGGGCAGCTGAAACCTCCAGATGAAATCCCACCAGATACCCATCTTTACATATTTAAATTTGTAAATCCAGCACGTAACATGTAGAAACAGTCTTTTTCCTTTTCTCTCCCCTTCCTGCTTCTTTCTTTGGCTAAGAAATCAGCTGGTTCTAAAAGCAGAATATGTCCTCATACATATGCTCAGCTCATCAAAGGTAGTTTTAATTAGATAATAATTAAAAGCATTCCCTTCTGGCCTTATTTGGTGCCAATCAAAATGCAGGTGACAAATGAAGATTAATAGTGGGGTTGACAAGTGCCTTTTTTATGCTTGCTGAGGATACCTCTAATATTTTAAAAATTATTTTCATCTTTATGCTCTATGTGCACGTTTGTATAGGCTTCTAGCTAGTCAGAAATGTCACATTGTACATAAATATGATGTTACCTGCAAACCACCATCTTTGATGGTTATATCAACCCGTGGAACCCATTACATTAAGATTTTTCATTTTTCTGACTTAATGCACTAATCACTCAGCTTTAGTTTAAAGATTTCAGGGGAAAATGTTCTTAACCTCTTCAAAATTTAATTCAGACCTCAGTTGAATTATTACATGTTAATGAGTATAAAACCAGTCTAGACACACGAGAGAGGGATGAGAGGTTCTCGTTTTTATTCCGTCCATCCCTAGATTTCATTTTTTCTCCACTTTGTGTGCTTCATTTTGTTCCTTTTTTTTTTTTTTAAAGGAATCTCAGGTCTTTCAGAACGTGTCGTATCAGTCACGTTAGTTTTAACAAACGTGCTGAAGAGCAAACTCAGTGGCCTGAGTTACAGTCCTGACTTTGCTGCTGATCTGTTGTGTGACCTCATCCCAGTCACAGTCTGATTGAGCCATTAACCTCTCCGTGCCTCTGCTTCCTTGCTTGTCAAGTGTGAGTTACAGTCAAACTGCATTACCTTTTGGCTCAGTGCTCATGGAAAACCTTGTGCAAATGCAGGTTCTAACGTGGAATTATAGGAATAGCATTCTCACAGAACCCCAGCAGTGAAAACAGGAGATTGAATGAGCTGTACTTCACATAAAATAATGTTCTGCTGGTTTAATCTTACTTTCTTACTTCTGTGTTGTTGTTTTTTTTTTAAATTATTTTTGTGGGTGAGGACGACAAACAGCTTTCTCGTCAGTATTTTTTGGTGACCCACCAAAATAACAGCTGTGTCCTAACATCCTAGCTGCATGTGGATTTTCGATTCGAATGGATTCTGAAATTCCTGCACGTTTTCAATGTGATCAGTGACCTCACAGTTACACGTTTACGTAGTCACTCGCAGTAATACTTAAAAGCCTGTTCATAATAGACCTCGAAGTCGTGTAACCAAATCTCTTCTTTACAGATGGAGATGACCATTAGGCTTAGTCAGCACCATAAAGTAAATTCTTGATTGGAGCTTTGAAATCCAGACTGGTAGAGCCAGACTTCATCTGTACTGCTACAGCCAGCTAAAATGATTTTTTTGGAGTTCAAAGTGAGCTTGAAATAGAGCCTTTGCTTCTCTTCTCTAGTTCAGTTTCCCATCTTTGTGTGGATAGAGCTGTCAGCCTTCGGAAGTACCTGCAAATGAGCTGGTGCTTACACTAGGAGAGAATCCCATTTTCCCTAAATCGCGTGCTGTGCTACTGGGCGCTGTCTTGTCCATGTTAATTCCTGCATCTTCACTTTTCAAATGCCAGAATATTCAGTTATTTTAATTAGAGATTGGCCATAATTAGATCTTGACCCTAATTAGGGGTGGACTGCCAACCAAGTTTGCTTGGGTTACCAGTAAGACTGCTTTTTACTGTGACGGCGTTTTTTGTCCGTAAGTCCCAGGCGTACAGAATAACATCTTCAGTCTTGTTCTGTATAAGGGGATTGTGTATTTTCTGCATATCTCTGTTTTTTAATTGTTTAACACTGGCTAATTTGGTAAACATAAATGCTACCCAATAGCTGTAAGAGATTTGCAAAGTAATTAAACTCTGACTTTCTGTAACATACACCAATTTATGAACCTTTTACCTACTTAGGAGAGGTTCATATGGATTTAAGATACATCGATCTTGCTGCAGAAAGAGTTATAGATTGCTCAGCTGAATATTGTGCAACAGGCTTTTCATTCTACCTGTGCAGTAGATGATTATGAGGAAGAACAAACTCCTTGGAGGCCGGACTTCTGTTGTTTTTCAGGATTGTGTTAGGTGCTGGTTTATATCTGTGGCACAAAATGCACCAAACAAGGCAGAAGCTGATAAAGTGAGGTTTGACCTTCATAGTTAATGTCATTAAAAAAAAAGGATCTCAAGATGCTGCATTGAGGTGAAAGGGAGAAAGGTGCTGTAGTGATAAGCATGGCATGAAACTAGGTGCAAAGGTTGAAATCAGAGAAGGCTACAGGAGGATAAACTTCAGTAGCCCAGTTCCTGTGAAGAAAACCAGCAACAGCAGCAGTGTGGTGTAGAGTTCCAAACTGAAATGTGCATGACGTCATCCCAGACCTCTTCTGTGTACTGTCTCATTAGTCAAACTTCTGGAGACAGAATGAAAACCCCATACTGGTTTTTGTGTTTAAACTGAACAAAGTAATCCAGTAACTGAGTAGCTTGGGTTTTTTGGGGTTTTTTTTTCTTTGCTTTGTGACACTTTAAGTGTGGTCTGTATCGAGGACTAAGACCATCCGTGGTGCGATACAGGTTAGTTGTGGCCATAAGAAATGGTTTGTCCTCTGTTCCTTTTTCTCTTATTTGGAAGTGAGTATAAAACTTGTCAAGTCTGAAGTGTTTTAGAAAGCACTGGGCGCTGCAAATGGGGAAAACTTAATTTAGAAAAAGTGCTTCTTTTCCAGGCGTCAGCTGCTCAGATGATGATGAAAAGCCCCGCAAGAGACGGCGAACAAATTCTTCCAGTTCTTCCCCTGTTCTCCTGAAAGAAGTCCCGAAGGCAGTGACTCCTGTCACCAAAACCATCACGGTGCCTGTAAGTGGCAGCCCCAAGATGAGTAATATCATGCAGAGCATTGCCAACTCCTTACCACCCCACATGTCGCCTGTGAAAATAACCTTCACTAAGCCCTCCACACAGACAACAAACACGACAACACAGAAGGTACGTGGGGGAGGCTGCCAAATGTTACTTTATTCTGGCTGCATCAATGAATACGATGTGATGTTTGACTCTTCCTTTCTGTGAACTGTCTAGCTGTGTTTTTTTTTTTTAAGGATTGCGCTTGGGATCAGGTAATCCCTCTTTAAAACGAACAAAGAGAAAACCAAACTCTTGTATGAATTTAGTTCACCTGTGTGTGAAAGGACCTGGATTGACAGCCGTGGAGACTGAAGCCCTCTTTTTATCCACAGAACAGGTACAGCACAGGCAGCGGGAGTGCAAGCTTCCCCCAGACTGCCCCACCAATGTGCCTCAACCCTGACCTGAAGGGACCACTTCTAGGGATGAGAGGGGATTCAGTCTCCATGCTCATTCAATTCTTGGCCTCTCTGGTGAGACTGCCAACAAGGTTGCCAGTTAGTACCATTTGTGGTGTTGGGTTTTGTGATATGGACACTAGTCCACTGAGAACTGGATCACATAGGCCACTGAACAGCCTTCAGATGGTAACAACTGTTGGTCAAAGGTAATCTTTCTTATTTCTATTTTCCTTATTTATAATTATTCTTTGCAGTAGTACTTCCAGGAGAGGTGGCATGGGCTTTCCCTTGCCAAGCCTTTTGCATAGAGATTAGTTTTTTTGGGTCTATAAAGCTGATTCTTGGAGCTGATCAAAGACTGGGGGGCTTTATTTTCCTTTCAGTCCTAGTGTGCCATTTCTCATTCGACATTAACAGTGGTCAAAATCGTTTGCATTATTTCAGCTGAGTGTGCCCAGCTTTCACCAGAATGCAGTGTGTGGAAAAGGCCTTCCGTGTTGAAATTTTGTGTTGGACTCAGATTTTTTTTACATGCCTGGTCTATGGCATGACTATTTTCCCATGCTTTAGGAAGCGTTTCGGATGTGTCTACTTTTTTGTTCTTAAGATTTAAAAAAAGATTAATGGCTCAGACCAAGTTCATTCGTGGTACAGTTATTAATTAAGGCAGACTTGGGTGGGAGGTGGTCTGTGGAATTAATTTGGCCTTGATACTGACAGACTTGATGGTAGGCTGGCCACTAACAAGCATTTTTTTCCGACTGTGAGTTTGGCAATTGAGCTCAGACCTTCACAGAGTAGTTGTTTTATTAGTTGTCTTAATTGTTTTATGACTCTATTTGGATGAACAGAGTTCCCATGTCCCGATTTTTAGAAACTTTAAAACCAGGGAAGATTAACTGAAGTAATGCACAATAAAGAAGTTGCTTTCTGGCCTTTTCCCGTTTCAGAGCTCTTTGATGCTTTCATTTGATTCACTGTTCTTTAACAGTGTCCTTAATCGAATTTCATCTCTGAATACGTGTATAGAAATTCATGAGCGAGCATAAAACATCAAATAAAATGTCCTGCATTCAATGCAGCAAATCCACAGCCAGGACAGAGCTTAACCTCCCCATCCTGTTGCTCTTGTTAGGCTCATCTGTTGTACAGGAAGATTTAATTTTTTTTTTTCCTTAAACATTTGTAGTGTTGTATTAAGTATGAGTGTTATATATCGTGGTCGAGGCATCTCCAAAAGGAAGAGAATGGACTGTTGATAGGGTCTCTTCTGCAGTTGTGCTTCTGCTTGTTCTGACATGGAAGTTTTAGGGTTTGCTTTGCTTAGTATTATCTAACTCTTACTGATCTGCAATGATAGGAAAATCATTGCTGGTTTCTTTAGGGAGCCATAGCAGCATTTGTGTCTGAACTTGTCACACTGCCCTCTTTTGTTTGAATTAGATATGCCAAAATATCTAATTTTATATCTATTTAATATCTATTTTACTGGATCATTTTGGGTGGGAGAGATCCCTTGTAGTAGATTTAAATGAAATGTCAGACTTGCTACACTCAAATTGAAAATATGCTTTTTTAAACAAGTGCTGTTGGATATGAGTGAAGTGTTGGAAACGAATGAAACTCTTCGTTTCTGCATGCCAGCTTTCTGAATTGTTTTGACATCTTAGCAGGTTGGAGGAAGATTTGTCGTAACAACTAATAATGTCACAGCTCCAATTTCTGGTTTCTCTTGTAATAAAGTCCTCTGTCTAGGGCACAGAAGGAATCTAGCTAGTGATGCTGCTGGCAGTTAAAGCCTTTATTTCTTCAGGGACTAGGTTTTGATGTCTCTCAAAATAGGGCTGACAGAGCTAATTTCACTGTACGCTAGAAATTAGTTTTTACCATAACAAAATCAACAACAACAAAAAAAGCAACTTGCCCTTTTTTTTTTTTAAATCAGGCAGTCTTTCCGCTGTAAAAGATGTGATGTAGTTTTAGTACCAACGATGAGGTTATTGTGATCATTTCAACATATATGAGAAAATAGTGTCTCAAAAATACAATTGTTGTGATTTGAGCTTTAATACTTTTAAATTTTTACCCAGAAATTCTCTTTTCTGAGTATACTTCATACATGAAGATCACTAAACTTTGTTCTGCTCTGTTAATTTTGAAAGAAGAAATAGAATAGAAAGACCCAAACCTACTCAGTCACAGGACAGCAATCTTTTTTGAACTATAATGCTTTAGAAGGTTAAATGCATGGTTAAATAAAGTGTTATTCAGAGGTAATCTTGGATTGATAGTTTTGTCTCTGTCTTTGGATGAAGAAAAACAGTGTTGAGGAGTTGTGATTATTCCCAGATTCATCCTACATATTTCTACTTACTTAGTTGAGGCGCTGAACTTGCCGTGTTGCGCCGTGGATTATACAGGAAGCTTTAATACAAATAATCTGCCTTTTTTAACTGCAAGTTGTCCTTTGATTGTGTTCCTGAATTAGTTATCCTAGGTGGCATGGAGCTGGCCCTAAAACTCAAGAACTTGGGAAGTCTTTCTAGTGTTAACTGACCATTTAAGAAACAGGATAAAACTCCAGAGGCACATCTTGAGATCTTTTCACCTGCAAACCTCGTACTAGAATCAAGCTGTGTCATGTTCAGCTTGTTTGCATGGTCATAGCCCAGGAGCAATTTCAGAAGGGTGTTCTGGTGAAATCAGGGTGAGGCAGAGAAAACGTTCTCCCTTGAGGATGCAATAAAGTGGTAGAGCAGCAGATGTGGAAACCTTGTCCTTCAGGCATGAGTCAGTTGTGGTCAACCTGCTGTAGCTTGTGGTGGTAGTAAGGTTTTGATTTTCCTCAGATCAAGGTATTATAGGCATAGCTAAGTAGTGGGGACCATAAAACTAAGCACTGGGGGGAAAGGAGAGGCAGAGGCAGCCAGGGTGGTGAAATTTACTGCTTTTATTCCATCCATGTGGTTATCTCTTTTTTTTAAAAAAAAAAAAAAACAAACCCACAAACCAACAACCAAACAAAAAAAACCACCCACAAATTAAAAACTCTTAATCTCTTACTACTTCATCTGTCACTTAAGTCTATTTCTGGTGCCATTATCACGTTACTTCTTTTCTGTCAGGCAAGATTTCAGTAGTCCTTGAGTAGTAGTGTGAGACTTTTGGTTTGAGCTAACCTATGTTTTCTTTATTCCTTCTGTACCTTTTTTTCTGTCTGCTTTTGTTACATCAAATCATTAATAATTTTTAACTTCCAAGGTTTTTAATTAATTTTTATTAGGAAAATTGCATTATTAAAACAGTTTCTCAGTGTTCTTGCATGGCAGACTGAAAATGTGTTGTATTTCTGTGCTGTATGTTTCTATTTTAACTGTGTGTTTGTAAGTACAAAGGAGGTACCTATAAGCAGAATTAAAAGGAGTTTCTTCACTTAAATGGTCCCCATATTCATTACTTAAGAAATGCTGTTTTCTAGGTCAGTTGCATAAGAACAGACCTCTTCCAATGTAATAATGAGTTCTGTGTTTTTCTATGGCAAATCAGATTCATATTGTTGTAACTTGCACTAGGGATGGTGTTTATTCTCTTTAGGCAAATGGTTTTCAAACAGATAAGGAAGAATTCCTTGTTATCGAGAGCACTAATTAAAGCAGAAATTACTTTAAACCTAAACCAGATTTTTTTTAATGATGAACTATTGATTGTTTACAGCTTTGTGGATCAAAAATATTTTCCATTATTGACTCAGCAACTGCTTGTTAATTGTTAAAGAGGGGAAAAAAAAAAATCATCTGTTCTCTCATTGCCATTTCTTGATGTATGTGCAAAGTTTGGGAAAATGGTGTTTAAAACTTGCTTGAAATCTCTTCAGTTCCATTTAAAACGGGCTTCAGGCTTCTTGGCCCAGTTTAACAAAGCCAAGCGGTTCATTCTTATCTATTTGCCTTCAGACATGAGATAGTTCTACTTTAATTAGATAGTGATTGTTTTCCTCAAACAAAAAAACAAACGACCTTCTATCTTTAGAAGAACTCTTAGATATATCTTTAGAACATTTCCTTAAATGTTTATCACTGCTTCTTCAAACTAATTGAGATTTTTTGTTGCCAGCAAATCTGAAAATGACACTCTTAAAAGGTCTTAGTAAACATGGATCCCTAAAACTAAATACACGTAGACGGATGCATTACTGAAACTTTATGCTTTTTAATTAATGCGAAGAACAAATGAATTTCTGATTGTTCTTTCTCTTCTTTCAGGTGATAATAGTAACCACCTCTCCAAGCTCAACTTTTGTACCCAACATCCTTTCCAAGTCCCACAACTATGCAGCAGTTACGAAACTTGTCCCAACGTCAGTCATTGCCTCAACTACTCAAAAGCAACCGGTGGTTATAACTGCTTCCCAGTCCTCTTTGGTCAGTAGCAGCAGCAGCAGCAGTAGCTGTTCCACTCCCTCCTGTACTGCAAATACTATTGCTGTGACTGCTGTAGTATCATCAACACCATCAGTGGTTATGTCAACGGTAGCGCAAGGTATGGCAATAAGATTATATTTATAAAAGCTCTTTCCATGATGGATTGGACTTTTGGTTGGAGACTGGCACAGGGGAGATGCACTTTATGTTTACATATGATGAGTAAAGCACAGGAGTTGTGAAAGAAATCTAGTGAGGAAACTAATCCAAGATGCTTCACAAAAGTTCTTTTTGAACTCTTTCCCTCTTTAATTCAACAATTAAAGTGCAGAACCTCTTTTTAAAGAGAATGTGGTGAGACTAGGTGGCATAGCTTTTTTATTTTGAAAAGATTTTACTTGCAGCGTTAAGACTGAAAAAAAAAAAAGCCTCAAAATGACTGGCTTTAAGAACTCAATCTGATGCATGGAAAATGGATGTTTCCAATATTTGAGGAGGATTGCTCCTCTTAAAGCCTGATTTACAAAAACACGCAAATTTAACGTCAGATAAACACAACCTATGCTTGACATGCCTAGTCTTTAGAATATTTCTTGTGGTAACCAGTCTTGATGACAATTCTGAAAGGTAGAGATGTGTTTACACCTTTTTATCTGTGTATTTTATCAGCATGTCAGTTTCCAAGTCCTTAAAATGTCTTAAAAATGTAGACCTAAGTGGCCCTGGATTAAAATTCCTAGGTTTCTGATTCCAGCTGTGTATGCCAGCTTGACTGATTCAGCTCTGCAGCCACTGGCTAACATTTAGAAGGGAAGCTGTGGGTGAAAGAAGGGACCTCAGTGAGCAGCACTTGAAAATACTGTGCCTGACAATGACAAATTTCACTTGGCAATTCTTCCTGGTCCATACTTTCCATTCTTGTTCCAGTCCACAAAAAACTGGGCAACCAAATCAAGGCTGAGGAGGTATTTTGCCTTCCATATTCAGGTCCAGAAGATACTAACCTACAGAGCACAAGGACTTACAGCAGAATTTCATATTATTTGGACCATGGATGGATTTTTTGTTGGGTTTGATCCTGGAAAAGGCTACAATTCTAAAATATATTAGATGGAATATCTCTCTAACAGTTCTTTTTTCGAGACTATCGGTGTTACTGCAGAAGATGCTGGTGAAAGGTTTTGTGACATAAGTTGGTAATCACTGCAAATGTGAAGAAAGTTAAGTTAATGAATGAAAACAGGTGACCAAGGAAATGGAGATGATGTGGTGAGAAAAGGGCTGCTTATTTAGATTGCTAGAATTGTAGTTTATTATGATTTCTGTTATTATCACTGCCCTCTGTAAACGTAGAGACATAAGAGAGGAGATTTTCTTTGTTTTCCGCTGCAGCTGGGGCTTGGTTAAAAGCTGCCTTCATAAGACATGGACGTTGTGTTTGTCTTTTTTGGTGCTTATGAATGTGCAGTTTAGAATGACAGATGAAGCCAAATTTTGCTGGAAATGTTGTGACAACTGTGTGAGAGAATGACAGAAATAACTAAGATTTATTTGGGAACTTTGTCCTTCCACCCTGCTGCACACTTGTTTTAATCACTTTATTATTTGTCAGATAACCTAACCTATCAGCACAAAAAATGTTTGTTCCACAGTTTTCTAAATTACATACCATTATTTCCTTTATTCTTTTAAAATAACATTGCAGTCACTAGCAGATACTCCTTTCTCATGTTGGTGGGTTTGATGTTTGTCATCCTCATATCCTAATTTTGTAGTCATGATTTTCACCATAAATGTTTTGCTGCTTTGAAGCTTAAAGAATCAGGCTTTGAATATATTTGTGAATTATTTGTACTACAAAAGGTGCAGGAGGGTAGGCTGGGATTATGGTCTTCCCATTAGCTGCTGTTCTACTACTACATTGAAAGTCTGTATAAAGCTCCCTTGCCTCTGAAAAGGGCACTTCTGCTGTGTGGGAGCTTTTTTTAGTCATGTATATCTACGCATTTTTCAGTAGTAAAGACAGTTTAAGTGCTAAAGTGTTTAGGAAATGGCAGTACTTCTTTCGTGTTGCACTGTTCAATCTTAAACCATTTACTCTTTCACAGGTGTGTCTACATCAGCGATTAAAGTTGCCTCTACTAGACTACCTTCCCCAAAAGGTTTGGTTGGGAATCCAACTCAGATCTTAGCACAGTTTCCCAAACAACATCAGCAGTCCCCCAAACAGCAGCTGCACCAAATACAACAGGCCCAACAACAGCAGCAGCAGCAACAACAACAACAGCAGCAGCAGCAACAGCAGCAACAACAGCAGCAGCAACAGCTGGTGCAGTCTTCTGTAGCTCAACAGCAGCCACAGCAGTCTCAGTTGCCACCTGGCATCAAGCCCACCATTCAGATCAAACAGGAATCAGGTAGCTGGAGTTAATCTTGGGTCATATTGCTGATCGGTGAGGTCTAAGCACAACTCGAGAAAGTAGGGCAGAATCCTGTCCCAAAATACCCATGGGGAACTATGGGTTCCTGAGTTCAAACCCTGAGTTCAGGATTTGGCGTTAAATCTGGACATAAGTAGGTAGTGAAGGATGTCTTAATGTTTTCAGCTAACAATAATTGAAGAATTTGGTTCTGTCACTCTTCCTGCTCTGGCAGGGCGATTGGACTAGATGATCCTTTGAGGTCCCTTCCAATCCCTGACATTCTGTGATTCTTGTTTGGTTCAGGTACACAGACCATGCATTAGGAATAAATGTTTTGTCTTTAGAGATTGAAAGGTATGTAAATATCTTCAAAAGTAACGTGATTGAAAACCTGGAAGACACCCAATTTTCTGAAGATCCAAGAGCTGTTCAGCTGTGTCAACTGGAAAAAGAATTTTATCCATGTTTTAATTCTTTTCTTGGGTCCAGAAATCAAAATCTACTTTTGAGGTACATGTTAAAACAAGTACAATTAGATCTGAGACTTGAAGTTGGACTGGATTCTTTTTGTAACGTTGATTCGTTCAGTTGACTTTGGGCAAGTCATGTAATATTTCTGTTGGCTCTACTCTGCTGTGGAATACAGTTCTTCTCCCCGTAAGATGTAGTAAGAAGTGATGTTTGCAAAGTTATCCAGTTTCTAAAGGAAGAAGTGCTATAAAAGTGCAAAGTATTTTTATGTCTATATTTTCTGTTAATCGTGTCAGTGAAATTAGTATTTTATATTCATACTATTTAGATCGAAGAATTAAAATAGAGCATAGAATGAAAAAATAAACAGCCCTACTCCTGTCCTTTGATAAACTTCCTTTTGGATTACAGGCCCATTGCCTGAGAGAAAATATGCACTGATGAAGGCAGAGGCCTTCATCCTCCAGTCATGTATTTGATCCATAAGACCTTCACTCCTTACCTTCCACCATGGGTTTAGGCTCAGTGTTCTTTTTGGTTAAAGTTTCTTTGGAATCACTGATACCTGTTCTTTCTGGAAGATGTGAATCAATTTTCACAAAGGCTTGCTTTTTATCCAGTTTTGTGTCTGGATGATGCAAAGGCTTCAATTTCCCTGTCCTACTTTATTTAAGTTGGGAGCTTACTTGCTCTGTGCTGCTTTTATAGTAAACATAGAAAGAAGAAAACATCTCTGGAGGATGTTTCATGTCCCAAGTGGACAAAATTGTTCACCTAGAAGTATTTGTGTACAAATATAAGTCCTTACGTGTAGATGGGATTAATTCAGGCACTTGACCAACACAGTGAAGTATGTTTACCTTGTCGTGGCACAGCATGTAAGATGCAAGTGTCCTGGATGTACTTTTGAGCAGGTGACATGACTGTCCTGGTTTGCAACTGGGAAGTGAATCTCGCAGAGGTCCCATTCCATTACACAAGTCGAGAACGAGGGAGCAGAATCCTTGCTACCCTAGGGTGTCCTCAGCCTTTGTTCTTGCTGATTATACTCAGAGCTGATTTTCAGCTGAATTCCTTTGTGACTTCAGGATAACCAAAAAATCAAGAGGAGAGAAAGCAGTTTATGTAAAGCCACCTTCCCTAGATAGCTTCCTGACACCCACTAATACTCTTTGTGCAGAAAGCTTTTTTTTAATTCATTGAGAGGATTGAAATTCAGCTAGTCTAATTAAGACATATCAGAATTTACAGACTAAACTGAGGAAGAACTATTTCACTTTTAGGTGGTCCATGGTATATGAACCAATTTGGTATTGGTTGTAACCTGTTAGTTCCTGGGAAACGTTTAATTTTTTGAATAACGGACCAGAAAAGGTTAAAAATCACTACAACAAACCAATGATGGAATGGAATCCCATGCCTCAGTGGGAGTGGCTGGGAATTGAAACAGGCACATGAAAGGCAAAGATGATGACTGTCTTGTTAATTTGCAAAACAAACAAAAAAAAGGCAAAAAAAAACCCAAACAATTCAAACAAAAAAAAAAATATTTTCAGGATCAGGAATACATGGGCTCAGAATAGAAGCCTTGTGAGGCTACTTGCTCACTAGGGCTTGGTCTGAGAAAGCATTTCACAAAGTAACTTTTCGTGCCTGTATTTTAACAGTGACCTTTCTCCTTTCCTAGGTGTTAAAATAATCACTCAACAGGTGCAGCCCAGTAAAATCCTTCCCAAACCAGTTACAGCGACCTTGCCCAGCAGTAGCAATTCACCTATTATGGTGGTTAGCAGTAATGGGACTATCATGACAACTAAACTGGTCACTACTCCCACTGGTAAGTTATGGCTCTGAGAAGGGAAGGGAGGGTAAACCCAGACATGCAGGTGATCGATCACACATGGTTTATCAGGGTGAAAAAAAGCACATTCACAACCCTCTTAATCTTTATTCTGGATTAGGATTTTTGCACTGAGTGCTCTCTTACTCCTCTTAGAACCTTTTTTGAATTGGCACACAAACACATGATCCTTCCTTCCCCACTGGGTTTATTCTTGCAGTTTATACTGATACTTTGCACTTCTGTAGCACCTTATGTTAGATGATTTACATTAATTTAACTCTTTAGGGACCTCAAGCATGTTGGTCATATTCCTATTTGATATCTATGGACTTTAAAAGACAGATGACTTGCTCATAGTCTTGCAGTGAATTTATAAAAAATTTATAAAAATTCCATAAAAAGGAATTTTAAACTCCCAGTGTTTTTCTGGGGGATCTAATTGTATTTGGTTTTTTTCTTGTCGATTAAAGATCAGAAGCAGGGCAGACTGTTCAGATTGTAAACTTGGATGAGGAAAACTTGAAACTTGAAAAGCAGCTTTATCCTGTTTTTCAGAAAACTCTAATGAACTTACTTCCTAAACTTTTAACACAGATTGGGAATATTAGCATAAAATAATGGTTAATATTTTTTTTTAACTTTTTAATTACTTCACAAAAACATTCACAAGTACACGAAAAAAAATTTAGCAGTTTTGCAGTTAGTTTAGTGCTCTCTTGGATTTGAACACATGGCTTTCTCATTACAACAAACTGGTTTGCTCTGTGATCTTTAGTAATTAAGGTCTGTAGTGCCCTATCTGCAGCAGTACAAGCGGAACGGGATATTATTATTTTTTGAGCAAGTTTCTTTTGTTCTGTTTCCGTTCTGAGAAGGAGTAGGTCTGAAAAAAAACTACATTTATACCATGTCAGGAGGTTTCTTTTGTACTGCTAAATGCTAAAAATCCATAAAATTGCATTATCATTGTAAGTAATATTTTTCTCTTGGTGTGATATTTAGACCAGTCATTGGTGCTGGTCTTTTTAAACAATTTGTCATGTAGGAAAAGCGAGATTATTGATGCCTTTCAAGAGAGGAAGGGAGCAGTTCTGGTAGTGTCATCAGATGCCTGACTCTTGGGCATCTAAGGGAGCAAGTGGCAAACATACAGGCAGAATCTAAACACCTATTGGAAATTAAAATCTTAGGCACAAGGACGTGAATTAAAATACAGCAGTCATGGAACGTTTGGAAAAATACTTCAGAAGAGTCTTTCGTTAATTTAAAGTTGGTATATACTGGAATGTTGCTCTGTGGGTTTAAAAAGTACTAGGAGAATGTAAAGGGTGGTGTCATAAATTGCAGCGTGGGGTCTCTCTGAATAAAGTCTAATGCTTTTTTGCTAAACTAACTTATTTTTTCACAGATGCTGGTAGAGCATCATGTTCTAACAGTGAACTTTCTTGTTCTCTCTTTGAAACAGGAACTCAAGCAACATATACCCGGCCAACGGTTAGCCCCTCTATAGGGGCTCGGATGGCTGGAACTCCAGGGGCTGCTACCTACGTGAAAACTACCAGTGGGAGCATCATCACCGTAGTACCAAAATCACTGGCTACACTGGGAGGGAAGATTATCAGCAGTAATATTGTTTCTGGTAGGCATATGAATACTTTGATATCAAGGCTTCTTTCAAAAGTGACTTTAGACTTGCTCTGGTTGTTCAAGGCTTTTCTGTGGGTTACATGCTGTAATAATTATTAGGACCTTTATTGGAGGAGAAGTTAATTCAGAAGAAAAATAGCTGAGGATGAAGAAAATAACGGGCAGAAGTTACAGAAGTGTTCTTAAGGATTGCAGTAGTTCTTGTGTTTAAGAAGGAAACATCTAATATGAGGGAAGCCTGCGAGGAAGAGAGAAATGTGGGGGAGGAGAATTACTGTATTGTCCTCTGTTAGAGGGCAGAAAGATCAGAAAACTGTATCATCCCCAGTTTAAAGCATTTTATAATCTGAATGCTGCCCTTTTCTATTCCACTGCATGTCCAAAGAGCCAGAATAAAAATGAACTGTGTGTGTTAAATTCAGCTGTGCGGTCACCACCCTGTCTTGCTCTCCTTTTATCAGTGTCAGCCTGTCTTTCCCGTACCCGGTGTTCTAACTTAAGTTTTTCCTCCCAGCCTCATGCAGACCCTGCTGCTTGTCTTCCTCAGTCTGCTGACCAACCCTGATGCTCTCTACCAGTATAGCTTCTAAACGTAGGGTCTCTTCAGGACCACACTCCCACCAGTCACAACTTCTTGGCATCTGTGTTGGACTTTTAACAGTGCTGATGCAGAGGTCTGCTGCGTTTCCTAACTAGGTGCATATGTACAGCAAGACCTGCTGGGTCTGTTCATCCCGTCTAGTAGTATCTTCATATTACTCAGAGGTCCTGTTGTTGGTGCTTAGCAAAGACCTTAGCACCAGCCAGCTCCTGTCACTGGAAGGTGCTGCACGAACTATCCAGTAAACCCACTCTGGGGTGTAGTCTGGTAGAGGTATGTCAGTTTTTCAGATCCTGATTTCTACACAATGGTATTTAGGGATGATAGGGTAGCTGCTTTGGGATCAGGTAACTTTTTTTTAACCTGTTGTGGGTATGATGAGTTGCTAAGATTTCTATATCTACTAGTGAGTTTGTACACAAATGCAAGTGGTATTCTCTTGAGCACTGGCTATTACAGGGAAACCCTTGGCTGGTCTTGATAAGGATGATAACAGTTGTCCTGAAACAACAAGTTTGGAAAGGGTGTTTGCTGTTGTTGTTGTTTCACAGTGGGGTTTTTTTTGGTGTTTTTTTTGGGGGGGGGATTGTTTTTTTTGTGGTTTCATAGAATCACAGAATGGTTTGGGTTGGAAGGGACCTCAAAGATCATTCACTTCCAACCCCCCTGCCATGGGCAGGGACACCCTCCACTACACCAGGCTGCTCAAAGCCTTATTTAACCTGGCCTTGAACACTTCCAGGGATGGGGCAGCTACAACTTCTCTGGGCAACCTGTGCCAGTGCCTCACCACCCTCAGAGGGAAGAATTTCTTAGATCCCATCGAAATCTCCCGTTTCAGTTTAAAGCCATTGCCCCTTGTCCTGTCACTGCACACCCTTGTCAAAAGTCCCTCTCCAGCTGTCCTGTAGGCCCCCTTTAAGTACTGGAAGGCTGCAATAAGATCACCCTGGAGCCTTCTCTTCTCCAGGCTGAACAGCCCCAACTCTCTCAGCCTGTCTCATCCACCAGCACTCCCAACTCCTTTTCCTCAGGGCTGCTCTCAATCCATTCTCCGCCCAGCCTGTACTTGTGCTTGGGATTGCTCCTACCCACGTGCAGGACCTTGCACTTGGCCTTGTTGAACTTCATTAGTTTGGTTGGTTAGTTTCTTTTTTGCCAAGGAAGCAGTCTTCACATGCCTTTGAAGTCACTAGAATTAAGTAAACCATGATCTTGTCTCAGCATGTCATCCCTTTCCCAGAATTAATGGAATTATTAATCTGAAGTGTGTAGTGAAGTATCTACAGCCATGACTGATGGATGGAAGGTGGCTAGAGGAATCCTTGGCACCTCTGCTGTGACTGAGTGGTACTTTTCTCAAGGAGAAAGTGGAAGATATTGACTAAAAGCTGTCTGAGTAGTTATTGAAATGGTGGTCTGATGACTTTCATGTTGGTGTGTGTACTCTTGTAGATTGTGGAGGTCTCACCAGAATTACCTGTCACTGCAGGTAATTCAAATCCTGATACAGGGAATGGAACTAATTCAGTACTGGAAGAGGAGCAGAAATATCCAACACAGCTCTTCAAAAAAAGAAAAAGAAAAACACCACCATATTTTTAAACTCAACTTTTAAGAACTGATTGTAAAACAATAGCATATTTTTCTTTTTTCCTTTTTATCATTCCACTGCTTGTTGCTTGCAATACAACAGTCCAGTGCCAGAAGGAGCTGGTGTTTCTCTTGACCGGAGATGATTTCGTGGTACATAGATTCTTTTACTGAGATTATCTGTAGAAGAATATTTGTCTGTGCAAATAGGACCCTGAGTTGAGTGTTAGTGGTGTCCTTATCTCCCCTAATTCCAGCCTTTGAAAAGCCAGACGTGTTACCTGGAGAAAGCTGTGTTAGTCTGCTCTGTAATTTGTAAGGAGGGGCTGACTGTCGTAGTATAAAATAAATTACTCTGTCCTGGGCAGGCCTGTTTTTACTGTAGGAAAAAAAATTTGTAGAGTGGGCATCTAATCTTTGTACGTAGAGTTGAGTGACATCAATTCCCATTCCAGATGCTACCCTTTTTTTTATTTGTTTTTTGTGCTGTCAGATTTAAATACAACCATTCCTATATAGCTCACCAGCTTCTACAGTAGAAGGAAATGTACCTGTGATAAACTGCACGTTATTTCTTTTCCCACAAAAATTTAGGAACTACAACCAAAATCACTACAATTCCAATGACATCCAAACCCAACGTGATTGTTGTGCAAAAGACTACTGGAAAAGGAACTACAATTCAAGGGCTTCCAGGCAAAAATGTTGTCACAACGCTGTTGAACGCTGGGGTAAGGATGAGTTTCGAGTCTCAAACCAGTAGCTAAGTGACAGGCTGTGTGGTGGCTGCTGCATTCATTCTGCTCAAGTCCCTCTTGAAAGCAAACTGCATGAGCTCCTTAACAGACACAGCATGCTTTAATGTCAGGGATGTTTGAAAAGCAAGTATGTTTTGCAGGATATTAAAGATGCTTAAACAAGCTGGAAATGTTCTCAGAGTTAAAGGAAAACAACAACTTTAGAGCTTGCCCTTTTTCTGCAGTTCATGGGTTTGTAATCCTGAAGGTATTAAGTAGAAGAAAACGACTAGAATCTTACTGTGTTTGTGCTCTAGTGAGAACCACAGTCCTGTGTTATAAACTTGCATCTCCAGCTGTTGATCCTTTCAATAAAAAAGCAGAAATAAACAGACACTTCACAGTAAGAGTACCACCTTTTCAACTTATGTGGTGTGTAACACTGCAATATCCTGTGCCTGAGTGTTGTATAGTGTTGAATTATTTTTTTTTAGGTGACCTGATGTGTACTAAAAGCAAAATCAAGTTTCAAACTTCAAGTGGGTTTGCCTCTAAGTGCTAGTAAATAAAAATTATGAATGTGCTTTTTGTTCCTAGATAGAACTGGGAGATTTAATGCATTCATCGTGTAATCTTTAAAAGTCTACTTGAGTAGCAGAGCTGAGTAGGGAGGGGTTTTTTAAACCATTCAGGAACTTTTTAGAGATTTTCAACTTCCCTAGTTTTGTACAAAGCTGTATTTTCACACAATTGGAAGTCTCGTGATGTTACGCAGTAGGAACCATCAGAATGTGATGATATTTCTGAAACTAGTATGGTTCTTGAGATTTCCAGCTAGTTGGTAGGAATACTGGGAGAACTGGCAACTAATGTTGTTCCTCATCTGATTTGTTACTGTGCAGAGCTAAAAGAAAGCATGCTCAATGTCTTTGCTCTTCTTAAGCTCTCAGGACTCTAGTCATATGTCAGCACTATTCCGACATCAAATGTTTCCTGTGAATCTGCATTTTTTTAAATAAGTGAACTTTTAGTTTAGCAAAAAAAAAGTCCATACATAACTAATGTCTTGATCATGAGGATGATACAAAGACCTATATTTAAATAATTTCTTGTTAGAATCTCTATTCAAGGTTTTGTAGGTGTCGTGTTAATAGAAGTAAGAGGTTTTTAAAAAACATTTGTGAAGGATTTGAGGGGAATTTCCAACTTCTATGAATTCTTTGAGGCAACTTGAAACAAACTTAGCAGTGTCTTTTAGTTACTCTTTTGTATTCACCCCTTCAGAGTAGCTCAAAAGATAATGGAAAAGGGGGTTTTGGTAGCTTTTCCATTCAAAGCCATAGGGTTTTTCGTTCTTGGTCTTTGAAGGTTTGGGGTTTTGTATCAGATGAGTCTAGTTGCAGCAGCAGCAGGTTGATTTCATGGTACACACACTCGCCTGTAACTGTAATTTTTTAGAGAAGTGGGTCTTTCTGAAGAATTTCACTAAGTTAACCTCTGAACTTTGACTTCTCTACAGGGGGAGAAAACTATTCAGGCAGTGCCAGCAGGAGCAAAACCTGCTATCATCACTGCCACAAGACCCATCACAAAAATGATTGTTACACAGCCAAAAGGAATAGGGTCCACGGTCCAGCCAGCCACCAAAATCATCCCAACTAAAATTGTTTATGGTCAGCAAGGGAAAACGCAGGTACAGTGAGGACCCATTTCTGTCTTGAAATGTACCCCTAAATTTGAATGGGAAGTAAATAATTTTTCACTGTATTACTACATTTGTTGCAGGGTTAATGTATGTCTGTGGGGATTGAGACTCAGGGGTGTGACGAGGTGGCCTTGATTCTAATTTCTCGAGCACAGTGTTTGCATTTGTTAGCTGTTTCTGGAGGCCTAGAGCAAGCCAAAAGGATTTCCTAAGCCTTTTTACGTGCCAAAAGGATTTACTAGGCCCTCTTACATAGCTGAAACTGTCTGGTCATGGCTATAGATGCCTGTTAAAGTCTTCCAGCTAATGGCTAGATCATGAGAAACAAAAGATGCATAGTTTGGACATAGGTCATCTATCAAATCTGAGGTTTTATTGAAGTTATTTTTTGGTTAATGTATGTCCAGGTTGTCCTTGCAACCTTGTGTAGTTGGTGGAGCTGTTTACAGAGAATCTGGCTTATTTCTGGATGCTTTCAGTTTCAGCTTTTCCTCTGGTTGCACTTAGTATTTAAAAGAACTAAACTTTTATCAGGTATAATATTTTGCTTGTCTTGATTGTTCAAGACTGTATTATGGGCTGCGGGAGAGGGGTGCTTGTCCTTATCAGTGCAGTGCATGTTCCAGCTCACTGTGTAGCTTTCTCTTGTCACACCGTAGTTGTATCCAGCCCTGAAAAAGGACTGTTTAGTCGTTTATTGTGTTAAGTACTCCAAATTACTGAGTGACAAGTCAATTCTTGTGCATTGCCATTTACTTGGGCTTTGTGGTTTAATAATCAGAGCTGCTGAATTTACAGGTAGACTTTTTCAGTAAATTACAAATATTATGTAGGTCTCGTACGTTGATCTGTTTGAGTGGCACCCTCTACTCTGATTGCTCAGATCTGTTTTCTTGAGCGCTCTTACCGTACACAAAATTTATCTTCCTGACTAGGTTCTCATAAAACCAAAGCCAGTGACGTTTCAAGCAACAGTTGTGAGTGAACAAACTAGGCAGTTGGTGACTGAAACGTTACAGCAGGCGTCAAGGGTAGCAGAGACAGGAAACTCGGCTCTCCCAGAAGTGAAAGAAGAACCACAAACCTACACTGACAGCAGCTCTTCTTCTACAGAGTCCTCCCAGAGCTCCCAAGGTGCGTATTGGTGTCCCATAAAATATGGACTGTCTCCCAAGCGTGCTAGCTAGCTTCATGTAACTCAGCGTGTCTCCTTTTAGCACAGGTTTTTACCCAGTCTGTTTGCAGTGAGTGACACTGCTCACTTCCCTTATGGCTTTATTTACCTTTTATGAGCTATTTACTAAATGCCTTCCATTTCCTACGTGAAAAGCAGAGATAATGGTTTCTTTCTGGGCTCTGACTTGCTGTTCCAATTCTTGTGGCCTGCAGCGTGTTCCCTGTTTTGGGGGAGTCTGCTGGAGGTAGGCAGTGTAGTAGGTTTGGGTTTTTGAGTGTATTGAAGCATCTCTCCGCTGCGTGACTGAAAGCTGTCGTGTGACCAACATAAATTTGGGTTCTTTTATGGGCACATACATGTGCATCAGGACATATCAGGCATTCAGTGCTGCTGAGGATGCTGTGGCTTCAGGCCATGGTATGGATGCAGCTGCTCTTATGTGGTAGAGAAGGGTAAACAATAGGGCTTAAAAAAAACCACAGCCTTCAGTCAGGAGTGACCATAGGGTGTATCACTGCATTAAATAAAAGCAGATGTCTTTCGGTGAAACAGGTATTTATTTATAAGCCTTTAGTCACATTTTCAATATTATTCTGTAACTGTTCATCTGTATTTCATTTTCAGTAAATTTTACAAAGTTTTAAAGAGTCAACAAACTTAAAATTTAGGAGCTGTTAATTCAGGGTGCTGAATCACATGTTGATCACCTGAACTGCTAAAACCTTCTGAAAAAGAGCTCAGTCCAAGGCAAATTCAGCATACAAAGAAACCTGCTGAACTTTGATTGTTCAAACCAAAGCTTTTACAAACAAGTAAAATATAGGATCTTTTTTTGGCTGGAAACTGTTGGTAACATGAGCAGTGTTTTACTTCAACAGTCAATTGTAATAAAAACTAAAGTGTTGCAGAACAAGAGAGTGTGTCCTTGGCAGTGTTCAAAACACTAACGGATAACGAGTAGCTTGGTCTGTTTTTGAGCTATTGTCCTGCTTTAAAGCAAGAGGTTGGACAAGAGCCCTCCAACCCCAAATGGTTCTGTGATGACCTGATGTGCCTTTGTTCTTTTGCAAACAGATTCTCAGCCCGTAGTCCATGTGATTGCTTCGAGAAGTCAAGATTGGTCAGAACATGAAATTGCTGTGGATACAAGCCCTACGATAATCTACCAGGATGTATCCAGTGAATCTCAGTCAGCTACTTCCACGATAAAAGCTTTGCTGGAACTTCAGCAGACAACAGGTGTGAAAACGCACGCGATTGTTTAGGAGAATTTCAAAGCTTTTAGTACTTGCTTAAGCAGCAGTTTGAAACTATCCTGAATCAACTTGATTCCTTTCTTCTTATCCTGTAACAGTTTGTTTGAATGTATTATATAATGTTCACTATGTATGTAATTAAACTTTTGCATTTGTATTGGAGGTTTATTTTGTTTTGGAGGTTTATTTTAGGTTTTTCCTTTCTTCTAAAGCAGTGAAGGAAAAGTTAGAATCGAAGCCAAGGCAGCCTACGATTGACTTGAGCCAGATGGCTGTCCCAATCCAGATGACCCAAGAAAAGAGGCATTCCCCAGAAAGTCCTTCAATTGCTGTAGTAGAGTCGGAATTAGTTGCTGAATATATCACAACTGGTAAGTGACTAAGGTAGTGTGATGGTGGGTTTTTCGTAGAGGAAATGAGTCTTTTCTTCTACTCTCGAGACCCTGCGCAAGGGACAGAGATTGCATCTGGTTTTCTGGGGCATAGTGGAGAATGTTTCTAACTCAAACTAAGGGTTGTTGCTTCGAGACGTCCTAGTTGAACAGATTTTATGTTTCCTGATCTGATGGAGAGGACAGGCTGTCCCATTTGTCTTTAAGGAAAATGTCTAATAAGGAAAAAGTAGAAAATGAAGTTACAGGAACTGAACACTGTTTTTTGTACATACTGAGAGGAGTCAGACTTTGAGTTAGTTTAACCTATATTTGCAAAACGTTACTTGCTTACCAGCAGCACTAAGTGGGGTTTTGAGCCAGGTGTGCATTTAGCATGCTAATATAGTCCCCAGTTTCTTCATTTTCTAGAAGGCTTTGAGCTGATAAATTTGCACTTTTTAAACAAATAAATAATTCAAATTGACATTAATGTTGAGATTCAGCTCTTAACTTTTTTAAACTCTTGACTCCTCCTATCTGATTGTCCGTTTTGTGTAAGTCCTTGCCTCCCTTGTCTCTCTGATGCTCCCTGCTACCCCAGAATACTCGGTGTGAGCCCCTTCCCCTACATACATGAGAGGATCAAATTACCTGTTTTCCATTTTAATGTCTGAAGTCCACATTACTGGTCTCTCTGCTTTATTTGGAAAATGTAAGCAAAAACGTGTTGGAAATCCACATTGGAAAAGAAGAGTAAAACTTGATTATATTAAATTATGTAGCTACATATTTGTAACTCTAGTGGTTTTAGTGTGAAATGTCTAATCTGGTGTTTTCATTTTTCATTTGCCTGCTCTGTACCTCCTCCCCGTGCTCCCATCGCTTGTACGGTCTAAATTTCAGTTGTGTGAAATTGGAGCTGGAGGGGGATATTATTGTTACTCTTTTAAGTAACACTTACTGTATCTGGCTTCAATTTTGCATGTTTGAGTCATATTCCCTTGGATCTCTTTTAAAACAAACTCAAAAGTACAATAAATAGTGTTAAAGTGATCTGCAATTACCAGTCAGTTATCTTCACTGGCACAGATACCGTGCACTGAGCTTCTGTTCAAGGTTCCAGTTTTTGCTGTGTCTTACTGTAAAAGTTAATGGAAAATAGGGCCCTGTGCAGGGAGGATGGGGAATTACAGTGGTTGTCTTTGTAGGCTGAAGTCCTTTTCTGCAGCTTAGAAGCCCTACAAAGTACCAAAGTTAAAAGTTTCCTTGAGCTGTGATTGCTACGTGAAATACTGGGGGTTTTATAAGCCTTGAGCTGAAAAGTAGGAATCTACCAGAGAAATGCAGGCTGCTGTGGGTCAGCTAGCAGCAGTTTCTGCTACAGCACAAAACTGGTTAATTTGCTCCTAGATTTTTTTGTCCCTTCCCCCAGTTTCTGTGAACACTGCCACGGAATGCAGGTAATTGAGGTTTTGTTTTCATTTGTACTGCTCAGGATTCATCAGTAGTCCACATAGCTGTATTTTCTGCTAAAAATTCTAAAAAATTCTAAATTCTGCTAAACAGTCCATAACCTGTTGTGAAATCTCCTGCGTGCACCAAAGGATTAGGCACACTCCACGTGGGAGCTGGGATTCAGCATGTGCTTCCTCGTGAGATGAAGGGAGCGGTTCACACGTCTTAGTGTCACCGTTTTTTGTCTGTCTGCAGACTCAGGAAGACAGCACTGTATTGGTTCACATTCGGAAGAATATCTGCACAACCATATAGGTTAGAAACTTTATTTTTAAATGAAGTTTTCAATTGTGCAGGAGCTGTTGGGGGATATCCACGACGGATCTGGCACAGCATGCAGGCCGGTATTGATATAATCCAACTCCTTTCTTGGAGTGGAAAAGTAAAGTTATCGTGTTAATTCAAAATGTGACCTTTCTTTTAACTTTCAGGAAGGTCACTAGAAACTTTTTAACTTTATTTTACAACTGAATTTAAACTTTGCTTGTTCTCCTTCCGCTATTAATTATTTTGTAACTAAAAAGGTAATTAAAGCAAATATTTACATATTAGTATGGACAGGCACAAAGTAATTTAGATTCATGTCTTACCCGTGACTGCAATATAGAATGGTTTGTGTGGGGTTTTTTTTTCTCAGCAGAAGATCATTTCTCTGTCAATCCACTGTTTAATTACAGAGCCATCACCATAGCTCCATAGCTCTTGCTGGGTCTGTTCTAAAAAGTGACGTAGACCCGTGACAAGGTCTCTTGGTTTTTGGTCTGTGCTTTCTGATCGACCTCGACTTTCATAATACCCAAACTTTTTTTTTTTTTTTTTAATTGCTGATCTTTCAAATTTAGCCTGTGCTCTGGAGAGTATTTCTTGTAGTTTCTCAGTGGCAGAAATTCAGTGAGCAAGGCTTGCTGTTCTTAATTGCAGTCAATTATGCAGGTGCTTTCAACGGTGTAAAAACCACAAAATGACTTGTGCTCTACAGTGTTATGCTGGTGCTGTATAAAGAACCCAGCTGAATATGGAGTATAAATTCTGCTTGCCACGTTGGTGTGCTGGGAGAGGGAAGCCAGAGGAGGTTTGGACTGAGTGCTGATTACTCAGGAAACAGGCAAAAGCAAAGCCCCTGAGTTGCTACTTGGAAGAGGCTTCTCAGAATAGATCTACTCTTTAAGGTTGAAGCTAGCATAAAGTAAAAGATGGTTTTTCATACTCAGATCTTTATTTCACTCGTATATGCTTTCAGTTGAAGCTTAAATGCCAGGCGAATAGTTGAAGTTACTGCAGTTGGTTCTGGAGAAGTGCCACTGACCTTTTTTCTTCCAGTCAGCCACCGGTCCCAGCCCCACCAACAGTCATCTCAGCCCCAGAGGACTCTGCTGCAGCACGTGGCCCAGTCGCAGACAGCAACGCAGACTTCTGTCGTGGTGAAATCCATCCCTGCATCCTCCACGGGCGCGATTACCCATATCATGCAGCAGGTTGTACCTTTTCTTCTCCCAACAGTCTACAAACAGCAGGAAGCTGTATGAATTAGATAGGACCAGGGCTTGTTCTGAATCATAGAATGGTTAGGGTTGGAAGGGACCTCAAAGATCATCTAGTTCCAACCCCCCCTGCCATGGGCAGGGAAACCCTTCACTACACCAGGTTGCCCAAAGCCTCATCCAACCTGGCCTTGAACACCTCCAGGGATGGGGCATCCCTGAGAATGAGTATGTCCTGTTGCTGCCACTGAAAACGCTAAGTGTAAGGGCAAATTAACAATTTTAATGTTGCCTGTTGTGATGGTGGTGGGATAAAAGGGAAGCAGTTAATGAGATTGCTTGAGACTGTTAAGTAAGAGGTATTAGCAACCACTGTGGAAAAGATAGTCCTTGCTAGAGGAGTTCTTGCTGTCTGTATGTCATCTCTTCAACAGCGACAAGCTGCTTTTCTCTGTATTTTGTGTTGCAAGGGCTTGGGCTCTTTCATTTATGTTGGTGTAGGGGGAAAAGGGAGGAAGAAGAATCTGGTTGGTACACAGAGCACACAGTGTCATTTTTGTTTGAGGGCTTTAGTTTACGAATAAGCAAACTTCTCTGAATCAAAAAGTAAGATCATGGTTAGACCGATACTCTGAGGCTCCTAAACACTTCAAACAAACCGTGTGGCTTGTGGTGAAATCTTACTGAAGCCATTCCGAGGTCTTTGTTCAAGAGCTGCTGAGCTCTGCAGTGCTTTAACTCCTGGGAAGTTCAGCTGTGGACCAGGAGGGTACTGTGTTAGGGTTGTGGGCCCACTTCAGAGTGTTTTTTCACAGGTGTTGGAGTAGGCTGCCCCAAAGAATGGTTTGGGTTGGAAGGGACCTCAAAGATCATCTAGTTCCAACCCCCTGCCATGGGCAGGGACACCTTCCACTACACCAGGTTGCTCAAAGCCTCATCCAACCTGGCCTTGAACACTTTCAGGGATGGGTCAGCCACAACTTTTCTCGGCAACCTGTTCCAGTGTCTCGCCACCCTCTGAGTGAAAAATTTCTTTCTTAGATCTAATCTAAATGTCCCCTCTTTCAGTTTAAAGCCATTGCTCCTTGTCCTGTCACTACACACCCTTGTAAAAAGTCCTTCTCCCTCTTTCCTGTAGGCATCTATTCATCTTGCTAAGGCCATGAATAAATACGTTTATACTGTGGTATGCGAAGCATAGTAACGTAGATCTCTTGCTTCCTCCAGTCCCTCAGAAAAATGAATGTTTGTGCAATGCCCAAGAAAAATTGAAGTAAAATTTTGAGGAAGGAGGGAGAAGAGAGGATCTCTGCTGAAACAGGGTAGACTGTAGGCATATGGGGAGCTACAGCAGAAATCATGGAGAAGATGACTAGACTCTCAAGAGGCAGAATAAGAATTTACTGTGCAGAGATACTCTGGCTTTAATGAGGAACTACTGGTTGAACCGCCTGCGAATCCCTGCTGCTTCATATCCAACTGCCATGCTTTGAACCTTTGTCTGACACGCACGAGTGCTACATAATCTCTGCTGAGGATTAGTTAAGGCAGTTAATGTTGTCACATAGAGACGTACCACATCTCAACATGATAAAAATAGCTATTGATTGCTTGCGTACTGCGGAATCTCCATGTCAGGGTGTCTTTTTGTACATGAGTTGGGAGTCTGTAATGGTAAAATAAGTTGAAGTAGTCCAGTTGAAACATAAAAAAAAATATTTTTAGGTTATATATTCTTAGAATTCATTTCTCTTTACTAACTTGCTCTAACTTCTTCTTCTTAAGGCCTTAAGCAGTCACACTGCATTTACCAAACACAGTGAGCAACTCGGAACTGAGGAAGGCGAAGTGGAAGAGATGGACACCTTAGATCCTCAGACTGGCCTGTTTTACAGATCTGCCCTGACACAATCGCAGGCACAAAAACAGCAAAAACTGAGTCAGCCACAGCTGGAACAGACTCAACTGCAAGTGAAAACTCTGCAGTGTTTCCAGACTAAGCAGAAGCAGACAATCCACCTGCAGGCCGATCAAATCCAGCACAAACTCCCACAAATGCCCCAGCTTTCTATAAGACATCAAAAGCTGACCCCCCTGCAGCAAGAGCAAGCACAGACCAAACCAGATGCACAGCACCCCCCACACCACATGGTGGCCAAAGAAAGGCAACTCCCTACCTTAGTGGCACAGCCACAGCAAACTGTAGTACAGGTGCTTGCAGTAAAAACCACGCAGCAGCTGCCCAAACTGCAACAGGCACCAACGGCACAAAAAATCTACGTGCAACCCCAACCCCCCCAGAGTCAAATGCAGCTACCTGCCTCTTCAGAGAAACAGCCAGCAAGCCAGGTAACGGAATATTGATAGCATGCAAAATACACGTCGCTGTTCCAAGGCAAAAAAAAATTTAAAAAAAAAAAAAAAAAATCAAAACACCAACCCTGTCGCTGTAGCAGTGTTTTGTCCTGGCAAGAGAGAACTCCTCATTCCGCTGGTATTAATTACCCCGCCAGAAGGCTGACACTGGGAAAGAGAAGCACGTGAGCACGTGTTATAGGGGAAAAAAAAAAAAAAAATCCATAGAGCTCACAAGCGTGTTTTGTTGGACAGTTTTTATGAATTTCTGCCACCACTGGTGCATGGAATTTGTCCCTAACTATTTTCTTTTAATTTTTAGATATGACCCGTTATTAATTTCCGTTCCCGTAGCACTTTTTATTTCTGTGGAAATAAAGATGAGTGCACTGCAGTCAGTCTCCTAAGGCTCTCCATTGTACGTCTTCCTTTGTACTTTACATCTTCCTGAAGTTCTGTGGCTTTCATGTACAGGAGTAATTTGATTTTTTCCTTGGGAGGGGAAAATGTAAAGACTGAGGGATGTGGAAAAAAAAAAAAGTATTTTAACTCCAGAAAAGTACAATTTTTTTTATTTTTTTTTTTGGCCCTTTCAGGAATCCATGTGAAAACAAGAGGGTTTACAAACATCACATGGGGATGTAAATCCCAAAGGAAAACGAGGCTGCTGTGGTATTATACTGCTACAATCCTTATCTAGCAGCCTAAAAAGCTGCTTTTCCCCAGGCTTCAATTAACTGTTAACTATATCATTGCGAATTCCTTTGTTAAAACACTGAGTTTCAACTGTCTTCCTAATAGCAAGTATGTTGTTTGTGCCATACTGTCCTTGGAAATATTGATTAGATTTTTCAATTAAAAAAAAAAAAAAAAAAGAGTAAAGAAAGTCTAGCTGTAACATGCACAACAAAAATTTGATTTTCAGGTGCAGCATCCAATTAAAACGCAAGGATCCACTGTTACAAAGATAACTTTTGAGGGGCGTCAGCCTCCTTCTGTTTCAAAGGTAGCAGGTGGCAGTTGCGTGCCCAAACTGGCGTTGCCGGTTGCCAGCCTGTTTCCCACGCAGGCCTCCGCGAAGACAGCGGATGTTTTGAGAGTGTCTGTGGTGGAAGCTCAGATTGATACAAACGTAGAACATACGGTAGTGGATCCCCCAGACAAGGCCATGCCCACTAGTAAACTGGCTAGCGAAGCAGAGCCGTCACCGTGTACCCAGGTGCCGAGGGGGACCGCGGTAGGGATGACGGCAACTTCCATCCCCCAGCAACAGACGCCTACGGGATCCAGTTCAAGTCCTCCTGCTGTTGGTCCTGCTTTACCAGAGAGGAAACTCGATGCACAAGGAATGCCTACAACAAAGCAGTTTGTACACGTTCAGGATATGTCACAAAAGAAAGCTGAAGAGAGTTCATCAGAAATTGTTATCCAGGTAAGAGAAGGCCGGAGCAAACGAGGCAAAAGTTGAGCAGAGCAGACTTGTGTCTAACTTGATGATAGCAACTGATCGATGTCCGAGTGTTTTTGTTTTCCTTCCCTAGTTTTTTTTTTTTTCCTACTCTTATGCTTCTAATGGATTACAGTTTTAAAATGTGTAATTCTTCTGAAGTTGAGCTCGAGTTTCTCTAGCGCTGTATCATAGAGTCATAGAATGGTTACGGTTGGAAGGGACCTCAAAGATCATAGAATCATGGAATGGTTTGGGTTGGAACGGACCTCAAAGATCATCTAGTTCCAACCCCCCTGCCATGGGCAGGGACATCTTCCACTACACCAGGTTGCCCAAAGCCTCATCCAACCTGGCCTGGAACACTTCCAGGGATGGGGCATCTACAGCTTCTCTGGGCAACCTGTGCCAGTGCCTCACTACCCTCAGAGGGAAGAATTTCTTCCTTATATCCAATCTAAATCTCCCCTCTTTCAGTTTAAAGCCATTGCCTCGTGTCCTGTCACTACAAACCCTTGGAAAAAGTCCCTCTCCAGTATCATTCACTGTGTCCTTGGTTTCCTCCTTTCTTTTTCTCTTAGGAAAACAAGCCGAGCTCATCTAATTTTACGAAGTACTTTTATTTGAAATGCTTCAAAATGGAACTTTCAACACTTACTGTGAAACTATATTCTAGAGTTTTTTTATTATATTTATTAATGTTACCTCTGAGCATAAAATTAGCACAAAAAAAATCAAGTAGTGGGATTCTACTTACTGCGAAAGTTCAGCAAATAAGGTCTGGATTCAGAAGAAAACTTCATTTATAACCAGTCTTGCCACTTCTGAGATAAAATGACTATTGATCTTTAGCCTGAATGCTTCGAGTCATTGCTTAACTGATGATTGATATTTTCATTGATTTTACTGTCTGAAATATGATGTTGTATGATGTCATACACGGTCAGAATGTCAGCTGAGGAAGTATTTAAGTCATCCGAGGACGCGTGGTGGTACAATATGAATCTTTGTAGACGAGTTGGCATGGTGTGTGTTCACACAAATGGTAGTGTGGATTGAAATGGTTTTATTGTGTATTATGTTTGTGTTACAGTGAAAACGCTTCTGGTGTGGAAGATAATTTGTGTACAGAGCTTTCAAATTTTCCATGCTACTTTGTCAAAATCTTCCTTGCAGCTAACTTCACTTTTATAGAAATCATCACTTTTGTACTCATTTTTAGTCCTCATTTCCCTAAATAGACACAGGTAGATTTCTGTTTTACTTCAAATCCGTATATTTTGAGAATCTGTATTGTTTGTCACTGTGGCATGCTACGAGCTGTTTCAAAAGTAAAATACTGCCCAGAATTTCAGTTGTAAAAGTTGTAGGTTTAGTTTCTAAGAACCTATGAGAGTATAAGCAGAAATAAATAGCTCAGATCCGCTGGGTTTCCTCAGCCTCTGTGCTGCTGCAGCTCTCAGAATTTTTGTATACAATACAATATATTGTATTTTTGTAAAGTCTGAAATCTTTTCTTTCTTTCAGACTATCCCTCACTATTCCATCCCTTGTCACTCCAGCTCCAATGTGGTAGTGGAACCCAGCGGGCTCCTGGAGCTCAACAACTTCACCAGTCAGCGCCTCGACGACGAGGAGACGGCAGTGGAGCGAGATGTGGACAGTAGCACTGAGGACGGCACTGAGCTCAGCCCCTCTCGAAGTTCTGCTGAACAATCCTAAGGAATTGGGACACTGGAGTGCACTTTAAAATGTTTTGGGGATTTTGAGTATCCAAGATGCCCTCGTATTGTGATGTCTTAGAGCACTTTGCCTATTAGAGTCGTTCTTTGGACCCTTGAAGCATCAGTGTGTTTTAACAAGACGGTATTGCAAAAGGCTTGCATCTTAAAAATTGTTTTTTAAAAAAAAGAAAAGTAGTTACCAAGATTTAGTCCAACTGTGACAGTGGAATGTTCTCCTGTTCAAAAGCAAATCTGCAGCGAATTCTACAGCTCGTGCTATTGAAGCCCTTGCCCAGATAATGAAACAGCTTTCAGTGAAAAGGGATTGTTATTTTGCTGTGTCTTTTTGTTAGCTGTTGAGCAAAACACCATCAAAAAAAGAAAATGTTTAATAAATATTTGTATTTTTAAATAGCATGTGAGAGAAAAAAGTGTCTCTGACAGTGCTGGAAAAGCCCCAGGAATTTTGGAATTGGTTAGCTTTCTTGCACTTGTGCTCACTTAGAGTTCAGATTTTTTCATAAGCCGAAAAATATAGTTTATTTTTTTAAAATTCTTGTTGGTGAATGTTTGGAAATAATAAGCAAAATCACTAACTGGTAGCAAAGTGGATTTGCTAGTAGATTTTTGTTTTCATGCTTTACAAGAAGTAGGATGACGGTGTATGAGGCATTTCTTTGTGCCATAAGCACAGGAAATGCTCATCTACTCTAGTTAATCTTTGATTATTTATTTAAATATAAAATTTAAAGTGAGGCCAAGTTGTTTAAAAAGTTCCTGTGAAACAGGCAGGTGTGTTAATTCTAATACAAATGGGGTGGGGGGGGTGTATTTTGCTATAAATGAGTTTTTCAAAATTGGGGATAAGCGGTTCAGCATCTTTCAAAGTTGAACCTCTGAATTTAGAAGTGAGCTAAGGCTTTTAAAAAAAACCAAACCTGTATTTTACTCTTACATGCTGTTTTTAAAGTGTCCATTTTGGGAGTTTCAAAGCTTAAAAAATAATAATAAATCGGTATACAGTGGTAGGTTTCAGAAATTAGCCTTATGACTTGGCTTGTCGAAGCAATACGTTGGGTTTTTGTGACAGTTACAAGCCACAGAGAGAGGTTTGGGTTCAGGTGGGAGAAGAAAACCAGTTTTAATACATTCTGCTAATGAAGACAATACTTTTTTTTTTTTTCCAAATGTATATAAAAACTCGTTTTTAACTGTTTTGTATAGATTTCATTATAAATAACTAAGCATTTTAAGACTTTGACATATCATTTAATTGTACATACATCTATCAGCCTAACTGCCCACTTTTTGGTGCTCAAGTACTACTGTAAGTAGATTTCATCCAAAGTCTAATACAGCTTTTTGCGTCAGTCTTTTTTTTTAAGCTGTGATTTTACTGTTCATATTGTAGTTAAGATTAAATTCCAACTAGAGCAACTCAAACTGAAAATACAAAACCTAAAAAAAAATTTATCTTCCTTGTCCTGACTACCCACCTATGCAAGAACACGCAGGAACCCTAGATGGTGCTGTTGGTTTATCATCTCACCAGTTATTTTAGAAATTAAGTCCCCATGACTTTCATACACTTCCCCCCCCCATTTTCTTTTCCATCAGCATTAGTTCCAAAATAATCTAGTTTATTATGATGGAGAAGTGTCTTGATAAATTCCACATGCAAACGCTGGAGTAGTGGGTTAGGAAACTAATTATTTTTACGTTACCTTTATGTTGGAGTAGGTATTGGTTTGGTTTCTGCTGTACTTAGTGCTCAGGATGGAAGAGAATCATATATACGAAATGAAATATACCATATTTCTTTCTTTAGTTAAAAAACAACAGCCCTACCAGTACACCGTTCTAGATGGTTCAGGTTTTGATGGTTGTTTGGGAGCTTTTATTTAACTGAAATAACGGGGACCAGCAAGAGTCACCAAGTTACAATCTAAGTCTTGAAAGTCCCACGTTACTACGGAATGACCAAAAGCTGTTTAATATGGATTTTACTGCCAGGGGGGCTGGATAATAGTCCGTTACGCTTCGCAGGTGCTAGCGTAAGGCGCAGTCTGGAGTTTTCCCCACGCAGTTACAAAAAGCCCTAAGCAGATGACACGCAGTTCTTCTGGCTTGTGTCAAATTTTCATCCTCACCTGGGGTCTTGCAGTATTTTGAGCCTCCCTGGCATATCTAGGACTGAAAGGCCAGGAGAATATAAAGTAGATCAAGATCTCTAGGTCCTACATCTGGGTCGTGGCAATCCCAGGCACAAATACAGACTGGGTGGTGAATGGATCGAGAGCAGCCCTGAGGAGAAGGACTTGGGAGTACTGGTGGACGAGAAGCTCAATATGAGCCGGCAATGTGCTCTTGCGGCCCAGAAGGCCAACCGCGTCCTGGGCTGCATCAAGAGGAGCGTGGCCAGCAGGTCGAGGGAGGTGATTCTTCCTCTCTACTCTGCCCTCGTGAGACCTCACTTGGAGTATTGCGTCCAGTTCTGGAGCCCCAACATAAGAAGGACATGGACCAGTTGGAGAGGGTCCAGAGGAGGGCCACGAAGATGATAAGAGGGCTGGAGCACCTTTCCTATGAGGACAGGCTGAAAGAGTTGGGGCTGTTCAGCCTGGAGAAGAGGAGGCTCTGGGGTGACCTTATAGTGGTCTTCCAGTACCTCAAGGGGGCCTACAAGAAAGATGGGGAGAGGCTGTTCAGAAGGGCCTGTTGTGATTGGACAAGGGGTAATGGTTTTAAAATAGAGGGAGGTAGATTCAGGTTGGATATTAGGAAAAAATTTTTTACCATGAGAGTTGTAGAACACTGGAACAGGTTGCCCTGAGAGGTGGTGGATGCTCCATCCCTGGAGACGTTCAAGGCCAGGTTGGACGAGGCCCTGAGCAACCTGATCTAGTTGGAGATATCCCTGTTCCTTGCAGGGGGGTTGGACTAGATGACCTTTGAAGGTCCCTTCCAGCCCTAACCATTCTATGATTCTATGAAGATTTTCCTTAAGTGGTTTTGCCCAAGAACTTTGCCTTGAATGATGGTTTCAGGCTTAGGTGAATGTTTATGCTCTCTCCAGCCAAAAAGGAGTAATAAGAAATGACAGAAGGTGAATTTAACTCTTCTAATGCATTGTGTTTTGGTGGGTTCTGATCCCGTTTATTCCAAAGTTTTATTTGCATCTTCAGTGATGACTTTACAGCAAAGGTGTGAACGACTACAGCGAGCTGTCTGCCAGTTCCTTGAAGACAGCAAATCTCTCCTAAAAACGCAAAAGCGTTTCGTGTTGCTGCGAGAGGTGATTGTTGTCAGATTGGCAAATTGAAGCACATGGTGGGGGGTATTTGGGGGTCATGTAAGAAATTTCGAAAAAGGAGTTTTCCAATCGATGCCTTCGTTCTTGAAACTCCTGTCACTGAATCGAGCTGAATTTTTTTCAGATTCTTTTATTTAATTAGTCTGCTCTAGCACTTCACCGAGTAAATAATAAGGAATATACAAGGTGAGCTAACATTTAGGTTCAAGGTGTTATTTTTTTTTCCTAGTTACTTGATTTTTGAGAACAACGGTAAGAAGACATTCTCAGAGCATTTGCCCTTTTCCCCCTTTTCATAAACTCCAGGCAGCATTGCCTGTTCCTCGTCCTGCCCTGCAGATGTGCAGATTTTCCATACCTGCCCCTGGGATGCTTACTTCATCCTACCGCAGCCGTGTATCCACTCCTCACAGCCTTATAAATATCACTGAGCTGCTAAAAATAAAACAGCAGTGTGTAAGATAACATTTGCATATCCCTTCTCTCTAATAAGCTGCGTCTTCCTTCCTGAAATGAATTTGATGACCCTCCTTGGAACAGAAGAAAGGTCAGCTACGGTGATGATGGTAATCTTCGGCACTAGGAATTAGCGGGTAATAGGCTTGTGATTTAGCAGGAATTGGAGAGCAAGTGAAACAGCACGAAAGGGTCACTTTGAACTCGGCGTTTTAACAAATGCTCTCTGGCGTTGCAATAGTGCACGAATTTTCAAAAAAGGATGCGAAGAAAGTAAAATTGGAGGAAGCACTGAAGCAAGGGAGGAGTTACGCGCAGTTTGAAGATGGGCACAGTCACAGAGGACTGCATGGGGAAAAAAAAGTGCTTTAAGATGAATTTCATAGAATCATAGAATCATAGAATGGTTAGGGCTGGAAGGGACCTTCGAAGGTCATCTAGTCCAACCCCCCTGCAAGGAGCAGGGATATCTCCAACTAGATCAGGTTGCTCAGGGCCTCGTCCAACCTGACCTTGAATGTCTCCAGGGATGGAGCATCCACCACCTCTCTGGGCAACCTGTTCCAGGGTTCTACAACTCTCATGGTAAAAAATTTTTTCCAATATCCAACCTGAATCTACCTCCCTCTATTTTAAAACCATTACTCCTTGTCCTATCACAGCTGGCTCTCCTGAACAGCCTCTCCCCATCTTTCTTGTAGGCCCCCTTGAGGTACTGGAAGACCGCTATAAGGTCACCCCGGAGCCTCCTCTTCTCCAGGCTGAACAGCCCCAACTCTTTCAGCCTGTCCTCATAGGAAAGGTGCTCCAGCCCTCTTATCATCTTCGTGGCCCTCCTCTGGACCCTCTCCAACTGGTCCATGTCCTTCTTATGTTGGGGGCTCCAGAACTGGACGCAATACTCCAAGTGAGGTCTCACGAGGGCAGAGTAGAGGGGCAGAATCACCTCTCTCGACCTGCTGGCCACGCTCCTCTTGATGCAGCCCAGGACGCGGTTGGCCTTCTGGGCCGCAAGAGCACATTGCCGGCTCATATTGAGCTTCTCGTCCACCAGTACTCCCAAGTCCTTCTCCTCAGGGCTGCTCTCGATCCATTCTCCGCCCAGCCTGTATTTGTGCCTGGGATTGCCACGACCCAGATGTAGGACCTTGCACTTGGCCTGGTTAAACTTCATGAGGTTGGCACGGGCCCACCTCTCCAGCCTGTCGAGGTCCCTCTGGATGGCATCCCTCCCTTCCAGCGTGTCGACGGCACCACACAGCTTGGTGTCATCGGCGAACTTGCTGAGGGTGCACTCCATGCCACTGTCCACGTCACCGACAAAGATGTTGAAGAGGGCCGGGCCCAACACGGACCCCTGAGGGACGCCACTTGTGACCGGTCTCCACTTGGACATCGAGCCGTTGACCACTACTCTCTGAGTGCGGCCATTGAGCCAATTCCTTATCCACCGAGTGGTCCATCCATCAAACCCATGCCTCTCTAGTTTAGAGAGAAGAATGTCGTGCGGGACAGTGTCAAAAGCTTTGCACAAGTCCAGGTAGATGATATCCATTGGTCGACCCTTGTCCACCGATGCTGTCACCCCATCATAAAAAAAGAAATTAAAATTGGAGGAAGCACTGAAACAAGGGAGGAGTTACGCGCAGTTTGAAGATGGTCACAGTCACAGAGGACTGCATGTTTTAGAAATCTGGAAAGATTCAACCATCAAGGTAACAGTATTTTCAGTCTCGGTCTTCCACTGATAAAATGAGCTTTTGAAATTTCAGGGCAAAACAGAAAACCAGGAGATACCTGCAGTTGTGAGCGTCGTCTTGTATGTGGAGAACCCTTTGAACAGCATGCAGGACTAAATGGGATTTAAAAAAAAAACAAACAACAACCACTAACACCTTTTAAAAAAGATCAAAAGTCAGGGAAACTTAAGAATCTCTGCTTTTTTTTTTTTTCTCTAGTGTATAAATAGTTCCTGAAGTCTTAGGGTTTCACAAATAGAGGTGGTTATGCACCCCCATAGGTGCACTGCAGGGGCAGATGGTTTCTAACTTGGCCATGTTCAATCCAGAGAAGACTCCGATCATAATTTGAGATAATGAACTCGAAAAATCGGACAGTTTTGGGGTTTGCCTGCGTTTGAAAAATAGTATGTTCAGCACCCATGAGTCTGTGCTGCGCTCAGGACTTGCTCCTTTCCCCAGATTTGATGTAAATGATTAAGAATGATTACTAATAACCTGCAGGACGTTTCCTTTCCCACGTTTTTCTACCCAAAGTCTGTCCTGAAAATCTGTGAATCTCCCAGTAGAAATGCAACACGTAACTTATGATTAAATTTAGAGCTTAACATCGCGTATCAAAGAGCAAGTGGGGGAAAAAAAAAAGTGCCTTAAGATGAATTTGTGAATTCCTGTGCGAGAAGAAATTGTCATTAGGGGCATTTTAGTCTGGTGTAGAGGTGTAGAAATGGAAACTTGAAAAAATTAATACCAAGATTGAGGGTAATTAATGAAGGTTACCAGGAAGCGTCGTGATTTCTGTCATTTAGAGCCTTTTCTCTCCAACAGGTGCAGGGGCTGCAAGTTGAAATCCAGTAACCTCGTACCTCGTATGGTGGAAATGAACTACACAGTTGCACTGGTATCAAGGTTTTAAAGTATTAATAAAAGAGTTGCCTCAAGGGATCACCAGTGCCAGAGCTGTGACTGGCAAGTGGAGGCAACTGGTGGTCTTGGTTGGTGGTGGTGGTGGGTTTTTTTGACTGTTTCACTGCACTTGGGTGAAAGGTTGGTGAACTGTTGTGAACAGGATAAGAAGTACCTGGGAACTCGTTCATCATTCCTAGAGAAAAGGGTCATTGAGTTGTTTGGGGAAGGAAAGATACTACGAGTTTTTTAAGCGTTGGGGACTGAAGAGTAGCATCATGGCCTTGAATAATTTTTGGAGTCCAGGACTGTTGCAATTATCCAATAAACACTAGTCCAGATCAGTTCCTACTAAAAAACTTCCATGTGATTTTGATTTTGCCCAGTACTTGGCTGCTTTCAAAAACCGAACTTTCTTTTGACATCATCTTGATGTTTTTCTCAGCTTTCCATGTCTCAGTAAGTTTTTAGTGGTTTGGAAATTTTCTGAGATTCTGTTTTCTGTAGCTGCCTTTATTAAATGGATTTTGTCATAAAGAAAAGACACTTATATCACCTAACTGGGAGTGGAAAAGTAGGACCACGGGGTCTTTGGGTTATCTTTGAACCCTTCAGAGGGTGGTAGGCATGTCAGCCAGTCTCTCACAGACTACACATGGGATTTAGACTCCATGGAATGGTTTGGGTTGGAAGAGACCTTTAAAGATCATCTAATCATGTCACTTGAATGCCCAGGCTACTTAACATGAGTCCTCTGTGATGGAGCTTTTGCTAAAACTTTGAAAACTCTTAGTGTGAAAGTCTAATTTATTACTCGTAGAGCAAACACCGTTCAGGAATAGCTGTGTTTTTTGGTAACAAATCCAGCTTTTTGCAGCTGTCAGCCAGAACTGTCCCGGAGGCTCGTAGGACTCTAGTGCTTTGGGACTTCCTTCACGTCAGTCTCTACCAGAGGCCAACTAAAGACTCTGGAAGTCTCTTAGCACAAGCTTGTATTGCTGTTAAGGATTCAGCTTTTTTTTTTTATTGTTATTATATATACACATATGGAGTGTATGACACTGGTTGTCTTGAGAGATGACAGTTCTTCTGTCGCTGCTGCCCTGTAGCCATGACCATGGCTGTTGACTGTCTCCAGAAGTGTAAAAACCCTTTGAGCTGGATGTTTAGTCAAGCCAGACTTTTGGAGACTAGTTAAGCCTTAACTGCCAAGTTACTTTTTGGTATTGCAACCTTTCTGAAAAGCACAGCAAGCCAATGTGCAAGGGTATCTTTTGCTTGGTGTCTCTTTCAGGTCTTTTTTCCTAATTCTCTTTGTTCCTGGGAAGACGCTTTCCCCATAAGTTTACTTCAGACCTGTAAACTGCTCTGCTATCTCCCATTCTTCTCGCAAGAAGATAAAACTGAGTATGAGGGCTAGTGAGAGCAGCCCTGAGGAATACTTGGGGGTGTTGGTTGATGAGAAGCTCAACATGAGCCGGCAATGTGTGCTGGCAGCCCAGAAAGCCAACTGTATATAATATATACAACTATATGTAATTAATATATAACTATATATTAACTAATATTATATATAACAATATATTAACTATAATTATATATGACTATATTATTATATATCTATATTATTATAGTTGGGCAGCTATATTATTATATATTGGGCAACCTGGTGTAGTGGAGGGTTTCCCGGCCCATGGCAGGGGGGTTGGAACTAGATGATCTTTAAGGTCCCTTCCAACCCAAACCATTCTATGATTCTATTATATATAACTATATATATATAAAATTTCCATGGAGAGAATGGGAATACTTGCATGCCTTCCTTGCAAGAAACTTCTCAGTGCCTGAGACTTGAATGGCAAAGGGCTGGGAACGGTTCTTCATGCACTCACAAGGTTGATGAGGTTTGCAGGAACCTCTGGAGATCATCTAGTCCAACCCTGCATGCCCAGAAACCTGAATGGCTGCAAAACCAATGATGTCAAATACTTTGAGAAATCGCTTCTGGTTTAAGTTTTCGATAACCTGACCCAAGGTATGACACATGTCTTGGGGTGTTTGGCTTCTGACCTGAGTGGTGGGAGGATTTCAAGTGCAAGCAATGCAAAACCTGCTGCTTTCAGGGCTCTGGGGAATAAATGCAGTTATAAACATTGTTGAGGCAGCTTGGAGGGATGATAGCCATGGGCTTCAGGGAGCGTGAAAATAATACCAGGAAATAGTTTGAAATTATAGCCGGAGAGGCTGAAATAAGATTTTCCTGTTGTGTATCACGTGGAGAAGGTCTGCCTCCTCCAGAGTTAGGATCAGACACTTTCTGTGGGGTGTCTACATGTCCCAAAGACTGAAAATCAGGACTTTGTTCAAGGTTATGAATTTATGCAGAAATTAATTTCTCCCAGAGATACAAGAACTCATTATCTCATGGGTTTTTTTTGAATTTTAATTTGGTTTTTTGTATCTTTTTTCGTTTGTTTGTTTCCTGTCAAGATTTTTTTTTTTTTCTTTGTTTGAACTAAATGTCACAGTGAGATGTCGTAACGAGCTTGGGCTATTTATAGTGGAAAGCAGCAGTGTCTTGACTTTTAAAGTCTCTAGCACAGAATTAAAAGTGCAACTTTTCTGGTCAGGAAATGGCAAAGGTTTGTTTTGAAATAAGCAGAAAAAGCAGAGCCTGTAGTATAAACAGCTACTTTGGGGTACTGTGAGGGAGGGGGAGTGCCTTTTTGGACACGAGGATTGCGTAAAGCATATCCTGAGCCAAAAGTGACTTTTTTTTTTCTGTTGTGATTGCCTTTTTCCTTGTCCTGACAGGTGGTTGAAGACGTCGCTCTCCCTTCTGTAGTTACACCTTTGGGACTTTTTCTCCTTTCATCAATTTTCAGCCCTTCTCCTCTTAGCATCTGCTGAGAAGGGTGGTCACAGGAAGGAAAAAAAGCAAGTTATTTCCATCTATCATCGCAGCAAAGAGCAGATGTGTCTTACTGCTGCAGCTGGGAAAGTGGACGGTTCCTGTTCACTCGATTGTGTTGCTTTTAGATCAAAATGTAAAAGTTGTTCGGTGGTTCTGTGAATAATAAGTTATTTCAATGGTCCACAATGGTAGGAAGAACTGTCCTGCATTGCCATCTCTCTTCTGATGCTTAGAAATTCTCCTCCAAGGAGTCTACACTCGGAAAGCAAAGGGCATCCTTACGGGGCATCCCAGTTCAGCAAGGGCTGAGCGTGAAGGGTCTTTGGAGCGTGCATGGTACAGGATCCCACTGTTGGATGAGGTGAAAACCCAATGTAAAGGGTCAAGGAAAAGAAGTGCTGCTTCAATAGCTCTTAAAAAATACTTGCTCTCTGCATACATCAGTTCTGCATATTCTCGAAGCACGTGGGGGATGTCCCCTTCTCATCTCATCTGGCCATTTTTCTTAATATGAGGATATAGTAATGAGATAAGAAAAATTACCTTTAAAACAGACTGGCTAGCTAGAAAGGTATCTGTTGTTTTGGTTTTTTTTCTTCCCCAATCCAAATTTTGTTATTTAATTGGAAAACAGAGCCTGTTCTTTATTTGGAGGCACCGTGGCGCTGCTTTTTGTAATAAGCTAAAATAGGAACATGTGAACTCATTAGGGGGGAAAAAAAAAAAGAAAAGAAATGACCTAAATTGTGGCTAAAATCCTTTTGGGAATGAAAAGGTTTCTGTTCAATTGTTTTTCATATGTGCTGTGTTTTCTGTTTTTTCCTTGGTTTGTTTTGGACATGAAATAGAAATACTATATTGATTTGAGAAGAGGTTAAAAACAGCATGAGAACGAACCGCAAGAAGTAGGAAGTAGCACAAGTTTAGTGAGAACAAAGTTTTGTAGCTGCGGTGTTCCCAGAAATAGAAATATTTGTTTTCCTCTCCGGACTTTTTTCTCGTACATTCTCCCTGCAGCCACGTTTGGGCTGCGGTGACGCAGGGCACTAACAAAGCCCAAAGAGCTCCCACTTTCTAGTATTTCTTAACATTGAAAAATCCAGAGAAGGATTTGGGTGCTCAGAAATGTATTTTTTCAGCTGCATCAATCTCCAGTTGGATGCAATAGCTGTCAGTGAGCAACCCTCCTCTTCTTGCATGAAAATATGTAATATGGATCCATGGGTGACCACAGCACGGTTTTAGCTCTGATTTGGGGTTTTTGCTCAAACCTGCCATGTAACTGTGCAACACGCAAGCCCAGAAGATCTAATTTGAGAACTGGAGGGCTGCCTTGCCTATAAAACAGTGATTTTGGTCAGGATGCAGCCTGGCTAGCTTTGCCTTGAGGACACACAAACTCATTTGGTTGCTGATACTGCTTCAGCGCCTCCCTCTGAATTTGTCTTGAGGGATCACAGAAGGGTTTGGGTTGGAAAGGACCTTAAAGATCATCCAGTTCCAACCCCCCTGCCATGGACAGGGACACCCTCCACTACACCAGGTTGCCCAAAGCCTCATCCAACCTGGCCTTGAACACTTCCAGGGATGGGGCAGCCACAGCTTCTTCTTCCACAGCTTCGATAGGACAAGGGGTAATGGTTTTAAAATAGAGGGAGGTAGATTCAGGTTGGATATTAGGAAAAAATTTTTTACCATGAGAGTTATAGAACACTGGAACAGGTTGCCCAGAGAGGTGGTAGATGCTCCATCCCTGGAGACGTTCAAGGCCAGGTTGGACGAGGCCCTGAGCAACCTGATCTAGTTGGAGATATCCCTGTTCCTTGCAGGGGGGTTGGACTAGATGACCTTTGAAGGTCCCTTCCAGCCCTAACCATTCTATGATTCTATGATTTTCTGGGCAACCTGTGCCAGTGCCTCACCACCCTCAGAGAGAAAAATTTCTTCCTTATATCTAATCTAAATCTCCCCTCTTTCAGTTTAAATCCATTGCCCCTTGTCCTGTCACTACACACCCTTGTAAAAAGTCCCTCTCCAGCTTTCCTGTAGCCCCTTTAGGTACTGGAAGGTGCTGGAAGGTCTCCGCGGAGCCTTCTCGTCTCCAGGCTGAACAGCCCCAACTCTCTCAGCCTGTCTCCATAGCAGAGGTGCTCCAGCCCTCGGATCATCTCCGTGACCTCCTCTGGACCCACTCTAGCAGCTCCATGTCCTTCTTGTGCTGGGGACTCCAGAGCTGAACACAGTATTCCAGGTGGGATCTCAGGAGAGCAGAGCAGAGGGGCAGAATCCCCTCCCTCGCCCTGCTGCCCACACTGCTCTGGATGCAGCCCAGGACACGGTTGGCTTTCTGGGCTGCCAGCGCACGGTGCCGGCTCATGGTGATCTTCTCATCACCCAACACCCCCAAGTCCTTCTCCTCAGGGCTGCTTCTATGATAGGTGGGATTCAGGAGACAAAAATAACAATAAAGATCTGCCAAAGCATCTTAAGACAAGAAACCCAGGAAGATGCTGCACACCAGAGCTGACTGAGTACAGAGAGCACAGGATAGGGGTTTATTACAAATGAATGTTACCAAGTTGGACTGATACTTGTGCATGGACTCAGTGAGCAATTGCCTGGTCTGATCAGCCACTGTGAATGTACCATCAGGCTCGCAGTTACTAATGGGTTAAGGTTAGCACAGGTGCTTTATGGAAGATTACTGTGGCCATGTTTGGAAATCAAGCTGAAATAAACCGAGGTTGGGGAACGGACATTGAAAACTTTGAACTTGGGGGTAAATGTAACCTGGATTGTTTCAATTCTCTCAATCAAGGTGCGGGAAGACACAAGGACAAGTCTGGCCCTGGAGCTTTAGTCCCCTCGCAAGAGTTGAGCAGAAGTAGTGATCTGGGAAATTGCTTGCCTTGGGTGTATATGGCATCTACAGATGGTGAGTGGGACGTGGGAAACAATGGCATGCAGATGCCAGCAGGACAACTGGAGAGGAGTGACCAAAATCCCCTACTAAGAGCTGCAGCTACTGTTAGGTGAGACATGGTTCACCCTGGTTTGCACCCAGATCATTGATTTGGTGGCTGCACTTGTTTGCAAAGCTTACAAAGGCTCTCAAAGTAAAACTGTGATAGTTTGATGTGTGGGGGGGTGCTCTGGTGGCAGGGGAGGGGATTTGCTCCCTGTGCCACCAGATCTGAGTCCCATCCCCCTGGGGGGGGTTGAGCCAAATCGGCGCCTCTGCGAATTGCCCTATTTAAGTTGGGACAAAGGGGCGGGAAAGGGCTTTTTGCTCAGGAGCGAGGAGAGAGCAGGAGGGCGCTGCCCTCGCTCCCGGCTCCCGGCCGGGCGGCTGCCTGGGCCCGGGCCGGCGCCATGTGCTCAAGATGGCGCCGGGGGAGCCGCATGGGGGGGGCTCAGGAAGCGCCTCGCTCCCGGGGTGCCCGCCAGGCCGAGCTCCCCCAGAGAGGATTAAGATCTAAGAGAAAACAACCACAACGACCGGGTCAGTCGAGATGGAGCAGGAGGAGGTGTGCTGGAGCTGAGGTTTCCCTTGCAATCGGTGTGAGATGGCAGGCGGCCCCCCTGCAGCCAGGGTGTACTCGGCGGGGCAGAGACCCACTCGTGGCCCGTGGAGAAACCCACGTCGGGAAGGAGATGCCTAAGCCCGGGAGAGTCGTGGAGCAGGGGATGCACGACGAAGTACTGTTGATAATGGGGCATGGAATGCACGGCGAGGTCGTGGAGGCATCTGGAATCTGTGGGACGACCCACGCCGACGCGAGTGGCAGCAGCTCCCTAAGAGGCCGAGACTGGTAAAGCCCGAACTGGTACAATCCATGGGGAAGGATGGCAATCCTACGGGCAGGGCTCACGTTGGAAAAGTTTGGGGACTTTTTTCTTCATGAGTAGGGGATCCACCGAAGCAAGGGAAAAATGGTGTAAAGACTCCTCCTCCTTTGAGAAAGGAGCGGCAGTTAACAACATGGATGAACTGACCTGCACTCCCCATTCCCTGTCCCCCTGCGCCGCTGGGGGGGAGGTTGAGCCAGGAACAAAAGGAAACGGGGTGGGGAGGTTGTTGTTTTAAGATCTGGCCTTGTTTTCTCTTTTCTCCTCTCAAGTAACCGGTTTTGTTCCCTTGTGTCTCCTGTTAAGTAACTGTTAATAAATTGTTCTGTTTTATGAAGAAAGCCTGAGTCATGTTTTGCCGGGACCATGGTTGGTGGGTGCTCCCTCTCGGTTCTTGTCTCGACCCTCAGTCCAAAAACCACGACAAAAACAAAATTATCAAGTTCTTGACTGAGGTGGGCTAAGCACTCCATTACCTCATTCCTCTTCACCTTCCACCCCTAAAAAATAAATTTTAAACTCTCCAACTTCATTCTTAAAGCTACTGAAGGTCACTTTCCCTGTCTGACAACTTCCTTGAGTGACTGAGGTTTGTTTTCAGCACAAATCATACCCTTGTTCTTGGTTCTGGCAGAAAGGATGCCCTTTGTGTGGTTGCCAAAGGACTTCATGGCTTTCCTTTCCTTTCTTCTCTGTCCTTTTCTTCCCAGACTCTGTGGTCATGCTACAGTAATCTCTACAGGATGGCTGTAACGTAATGAATGGAGGTTTTCAAGTCAGATCTCAGTGAAATCCCCCTTGGAAATCACCAAGAAATTCCTTAGTTGGTTAGGATGGCTGCGGAAAAGCATGAGGCCCCTTCCACACCATAGGTCTTAGAAGATCTAGATTCCCACGCCTTGGAGATCACCACACTTTCTGTGTGGGGTGGGACATTTGGGAGGAGTGTGTGTGGCACACTGGCTGCATGGCACAAAGCAAGATGTTGACGTTGTGCTGCATGTGTGAGTTGTCTTTGGAGAGACACGTGAACCACCCCACGGGTAGATGAAGACCATGGGGCCATTGAGAAGCAGAAAGGAAGAAGGAGGACCTCTTTTGTAGTTCAGAACTAGTGAGCTCAGCAGGTGAACTGACAAACTTGCCAACCTCTGGTTGTCAATCATGCCATCAAGAGATGTGGCGACATCAACTGTGCAGTCACTGCCACTGTCCTATGGAATGTGTGAGGGGTCCTGGATGTGATGAGATTTTATGGTACAGTAGTGAGGACAGAAATGATACAAACCCACAAGGACCTGTAGAGTCTCCGGCGAGGAGTCTCCTGTGCCTTCATCATTCGCCTTGGTTTTCGTCTGTGTGTTCTTTGGTGGTACTATACTGTTCTCTGCAAATGAGCAGGTGCACACTGCAAAAGCATTCATCCTTCCTGGACACCCCAAACGCTACAACATCCTATGGCAACAGCGTTTAAAGTAATGACAGCTCCCTCATTGGCTTTTGAGATCACTCGTGAACCCTGGAAGATAACAGGCAGTGGGAACACCTGGATAGCCTGGGTTTTGTTCCTATGGAAAACGTTGATTGTTTCTTCCAGAGACATAGGATTCCTTTGTTCTGTTTCTAACCTTTTTTGTTGATTTGTTAAAATCCGAGTGCTTATGATTCGAGCCCTCCATTTATTATATCCTATCCTTCCTGTCTTCTCCTTCCCTTGGCCAGAGGCGTTGCGTATCGCAGTGTAGTAAGTAGTAACACTCGCTATTGCTGCCGTTGGAGTCTTGCCAAAAATATTGTTAGGTTTATTTGTCAGATTTTAATACCAAAACATAAATAATCCAACCCAAGAGACCTTAGTGTAGATACCTTCTGGTTGGCTTGGCAGGGACCCAGCCGAGCTGTGTGTTGACACAACACGCTCCATGCTGAGTGTGGTCTCTTGGCTACGGTCTTGTTCCTCCGAGTTTGTTGCAGTGATGTTCCCACTTTGCCGTCATGGTGTGCTCGAATTCGTCCTGCTCTTCCACAAACCGTCCGTTTTTGAAAAGTTTCCTCTTAATGTTAGTGCCTTGTGCTGATCCATCTTCTCCTGACCAGAGAGGAGTCACCACAGAGGATGCTTGTGAAAGAAACTCTGGGACTCGCTCCTGCTTCCTCTCTCCTGCAGCGTTGTATTAGCACACAATTTTAGTTTTCCATTACGATTTAGGTGGCACCAGTCTCTTCTGAACTACGTAGGATACTGCTGGTTTGTGGTAATGGAAAAGCCAGGAGCCCCTGAGATTCCTCATGCCCATGACAAGGAGGAGCTCAGGGCCACACGTAGCATGAATGGGTTAAACCAAGAAAGTAAAGGCCACAGTTACTTTGGATTTCCATGGGCTTCTGTGCCACTACTTTGACTTCTGCTTGCTTTTAGGTTCAGCTACGGAGAATTTATTATTTCCTTAAAAAAAATAATATTTTTTCAAAATAGTAGAACTTGATTATAACGGAAGGGGAGAAAGACGGACTTCTTTCATTGGATGCTTCATTTCTGAAACACGAGCCCACAACGTTGTATGGTTTGTTGTTTGTTTTTTTTTTTTTATGGACACTGAAGGACTGAGCTGGCAGAAAACGTACGTGAGTTCTGAATTAAATATTTTCTTTCCTCCTCTCCCCCCTCAAAATATACTTATTGACGTAAAATACTAAGCAAAGGGTCAGGTGTCTTTATGGGATGCCACCTGCGTGAAGCTCTCCAGGAACGAAGCCCGGCTTCTGCAGCCATCCTGCAAGCTCGCTCTCATTTCGCGGGAGCATAAACAATCCTATGCAGATGTTCCGCAGCAAATCCAAGCTGGAACAGCAAAACCTCCATCCCACTGTAAACACGGTTTCCTGTGAAGAACAATAATACTTAATCACTTTTTTATGTTGCAGTTTGAGCTTGGTGGCAGGCTGGTCTCCTTCATGACAGCTTGAGAGAGGAAACAGCTCAAAAACCTGAAAATTATTACCAGAGAACCCCAAAACTCTTTAATCTGGTCACACCATGTACCATGACATTACAAATATGAATTCTTCGCTTCTTTCCCAGACTCGACGGGAAGAGAGAAATGATGCTTTTTACCAACCTGCATTTAGTTTCTTATTCTGCCATGAATGTCTTGGCATTTCAAGTGACGTGAATTTCAAGAGATGGTATTTCAAGAGCGAACAAAAAGGGTTCTAGTGAAAGTCCAATTTAGTGCTTTATATGGTTTTTTGCAGCTCTTGAAGGATGATATTTTATAAGCCACACTCATAGGAATCCCAAACCTATTATTATTCTTCTCAGAAGCATCTCAAACAGATTGTTCTCCCAAGCCCACTGCTGAAGGAACAGCGATGGGATTAAGTTCACTGGTTAAAATATTTGTGTAAAATCCTATTATTTGTCCTGATGAGAAGGAGGAAGGATGGTAGTTTCCTGTAATGGAATAAAGTGCTTATGTTAACCGCTGAGGGCAGCTTATATAAGAGAAACAAATGAAGGCTGGAGGGAATGCAAGCAGTGAAATCATAATTAATTTCTGCCTGTAAGCAGCAAGTTATCTTTACTTAGGATAGCAGCTCTCCTGCTGAACATCACAGGTTTGGGTTTTTTTTTGAGAAATGGAACTGAGCCAAGATAATGTTTTCTAATATTTAATCCAATGCACTTTCTATTATAGTCTAATGGTCTCTAAGGTGGCAGAAAATGAACACTCCTGGGCAGGGCAAAACTGTGGGGCATCCTGTAGGGAACCAAGCACAAACTTGCAGTGAGTCATGGGGATGACATGGTTAGTGTCCTGGTGTTTATTAAATTTCCATGGTTGCCATCCAGCTTACGTTAGAGAGGGTAATGTAAAACACTTGTGGAAGAAGAAAAATTAAAAGCTCCTATTTATGGAGAAGTGGGGATGAGGACCCGTAGCAAAGGAAGATGAATTCTGACTTTTGCATAGATGATGCATCTCCCATACTGTGCTTTTTCAGGTGGACTTTCATAATAGAGCTTCTAAGCAAAAAAAGCCTTTTGACAGAGCAAGGAAGACCAAACCAGATCCAAGTGACTAGGAGATCATCCAGCAGTGGTTGATTTTGTATCAGGACTAAGCAGCTGGTCTAAAATCCACAAAGGAGTGCTTCTGTTTTGGGGAAAACACATTATCCTCACCGAGCTGTTCAGGTGGTGGGAAGCATAGCCAGGAAACCTATGGCTTCCAGGTAAGGAAGGATGCAGAAATCCTTTTCATGCAGCCCATGGAAAAAACCCATGGGAGGCCTTAGTGGACCAATGTCTCACCTCTCATCAGGACCCATCCCACTACCCTCTCTCATGAACTGACCCAACGGTGCTATGCACTGAGCTTTACGCCAACGTGTGGACATATATAATAATCTGTTTTTTTTCCAGTGGAAAACTTTTGTAAAAACAAGGTGATTTGTGTATGTGTGTGTGTGAAATTTCTCTCTCTCCTCTATTTTTTTTCTTGTTTTTCTTGTCCTCAGGCCTTTCTTCTCAAATAAATACCAGCAGGTTGTTGACCAGCTTCCCTCCTGCAGGGAAAGCATGCCGTTGTGGTGAAGATGCTGAACTAGGGCTCACATCATCTGGGTTAGATGGTCTCTATGACCCCTGGCAAAAAAATCACTTACTCTGCTCTTCGCCTTGGCTCCGTGAACATTTGGCCATCTCCTTACTCCACAGGGTAGCGGGAGGATAATGTCCATTTGTGGTTCTGAGTTGCCTGGATGCTGTGTGGACTTAGGGCTAAATGAAAGATAAATAAACAGAAAAATACATGTTCTAGAGTCTTCCCTCTGATCTCCAGCCCTCCTCGTGTAATTAACCAACCCCTGTGTCTTTCCTCAGGCCAGCTTGCCATCCCAAGCTGCTGCTCTCGCTCATCTGGTGCCCTCACTCAGCATCTTCCCGCAGAGCCTCACAACTCCTCTCCCTAATTGGCAGCTTTTAATTGGCAAATCATCCTCTTCCAGCACAATTCCTCCCTTTCCTGCAATGTCCCTGGGTGACGCCTGAACAATAAAACACAAGTGACATCCTCTTCGAGGGCTTTCCCTGCACCATCTGCTCCTCAGAGGGAGCCTATGCTATTGATAATGAGTAGTCCACATTTTTAGGCTTATGTTGGTATAAGATCATGAGATTTTTATATTTTTTATATATATATATAATATCTTTATTACCTAATCCCAGGCCAAGATTATTAGTTAGACTGAAGAATCCCTAAAAGTCATAGGTACAGCTATACCAATATGGCCATGGAGTGATGTCTGATGGCAGGTCAGGGCCTTTGTGGTTCTGATATGCCATAAAGTATTTTTTAAGGCTTATCCAGAGCATCTGGCTGGATTCAAAGAGAGTGTACATCAGTCAGCCCACGCTGATGGCTGCAGAGCTCCACTATTTCAAACCAGCTCACAAGCCTCAATGCCAATTAATTATATGCTGAGATCTTTTTTTTTTCCAGATGAGAAGAAAATTATATGTTTCTCCTTGTAGTGGTTTAACCTGGCCGGCCACTAAACACCACGCAGCTGCTCACTTACCCTCCCCTACTCCCGGGGAACGGGAAAGAGCATTAAAAAAGAAAAGGGAAAGAGACTCGTGGGTTGAGATAGGAACAATTTAACAATTGAGATGAAATAAAATTAAAAGTAATAATGATAAAAACATTAAAAATTATAATAATATATGATAATATATACAAATCAGTGATGCAGAGAGTAATTGCTCACCACTCATTGACCAACACCCAGCTTGGCCCTGGCCAGCGATGCGAAGAGAGAGAAGTTCCAAAACTGCAATCCCAGACGAGTAAGAGCCTCAAAGAGAGAGAGATCCCAAGAGATGGAACTTTCTGGCCAACCCTCATCTATATACTGGGCATGATGTTGCATGATATGGAATATTCCATCGGCCAATTTGGGCCTCAATCCTAAGACTAAAGTCAAATTCTAAGATAAGAGTTGTGGGTGCCTTGCTCCGGCCATGCTCCCTTCAAGCTTGTTGTCCACCTGCACACTGACAAAACATGGAAAGCTGAAAGTTCCTTGATTTCCTTAGCAACAAATAAAAACATCAGTATGTTGTCAATGTTCTTCTTATACTACATGCCACACTAAATCCAAAACACAGCACTATTGTAGCTGCTAAGAAGAAAACTAACTCTATCTCAGCCAGAACCAAGACACACCTTAAGTTTTATTGTGCATGTGCAGCCTCTGTAGAATAATATGGACTTTTCAACACTAGCCAGGTTTGCAGCACTTCCAGCAACATAAATCTCTTAGGAAGATGCTCTTAGTCGTACGGTTTAGTTTTAAGTAGACCTGTGAGTAGCAAGGAGTTGGACTCCATGATCCTTATGGATCCCTTCCATCTCACAATATTCTATGATAAATACGTGGTTTGCACAGCTCAGCAGCCAAGGATGCTGGGATGCTCTTAGGAGCATTCACAGCAATTGGACTTGATTAGCTGCTGATAACATTCATTTTCCTTCCTCCCGGCCCTGACGTCGAGGCTACACTTGCAAGGGCAGCAAGTCAGCCGGAATTGTTCTCCACTTTGGTGGAATACAGAGGGATGTTAGCAACAGACACACGATGTAACTTAAATTTACAGGGGAAAGCAATCTAGGTGCTGACTTTGTATGCAAGATACAGCAGCTGCTACCATGTTCTGCTAAACCATTAGCTGAGGATGGCTGGGCACATGCTGAGTACATTTGCAGCGAAGTAGTTTTTAGAGCTGGAGCATGTAGAAGTATGCCTTCAGTAGAAGCCTAATACTGTAAGCTGCCTTCCCTCTATTCCCAAATGATCTTCCCACCATGTAGAAGGTCAGGAGGTACCACTTCGGTGACTATAACATGGCTGAAGGTCATTCTGAATTCTTCTTACTTATCAAAAGCCACTTTTATCTTTTCTATCTCATTCCCTTCTGTCCTGACCTGTGGTAGTATGCATGCTCCTGATAGCTAGAACTCTCCCAATAAACCAAACCGAGTCAGAGCATGGTCCGGAGCAGGGTCCTGTGGTTGTCAAGACCTTAACTGTTAGCACAGCAATTGCTATTAGTGCAAAGCAATGTGAGATGCTTATTCACAAATCTGAACACATGCTTCAGCGTAGATTCCTCCTGGATGGAAGCAATGAAGCAAAACCCGGCCGTTTGCTCAAATGTAGCTGCAAATAATAATTTCTTTATGGTACAAAGCAAAATCTCACCTCAAAATTGGTGACATGGACAGTGGAATCAAGTGCACCCTCAGCACGTTTGCAGATGACACCAAGTTGTGTGGTGTTGTGGACACGCTGGAGGGAAGGGATGCCATCCAGAGGGACCTTGACAGGCTGGAGAGATGGGCCTGTGAGAACCTCATGAAGTTCAACAAGGCCAAGTGCAAGGTCCTGCGCGTGGGTCGGGGCAATCCCATGCACAAAGACGGGCTGGGTGGAGAATGGATTGAGAGCAGCCCTGAGGAGAAGGACTTGGGAGTGCTGGTGGATGAGAAGCTCACCATGAGCCAGCACCGTGCGCTGGCAGCCCAGAAAGCCAACCGTGTCCTGGGCTGCATCCAGAGCAGCGCGGGCAGCAGGGCGAGGGAAGGGATTGTGCCCCTCAGCTCTCGTGAGACACCCCTGCAGTGCTGCCTTCAGCTCTGGGGTCCCCAACATCAGAAGGACATGGAGCTGCTGGAGCGGGTCCAGAGGAGGCCACGGAGATGATCAGAGGGCTGGAGCACCTCTGCTCTGGAGACAGGCTGAGAGAGTTGGGGCTGTTCAGCCTGGAGAAGAGAAGGCTCCGGGGTGATCTTATAGCAGCCTTCCAGTGCCTAAAGGGGCTACAGGAAAGCTGGAGAGGGGCTTTTTGCAAGGGCGTGTAGTGATACGACAAGGGGCAATGGATTTAAACTGAAAGAGGGCAGATTTAGATTGGATATAAGAAAGAAATTTTTTACTCAGAGGGTGGTGAGGCACTAGAAGAGGTTGTGTAGAGAAGTTGTAGATGCCCCATCCCTGGCAGTGTTCAAGGCCAGGTTGGATGAGGCTTTGGGCAACCTGGTGTAGTGGAAGGTGTCCCTGCCCATGGCAGGGGGGTTGGAACTAGATGATCTTTAAGGTCCCTTCCAACCCTAACCATTCTATGGTTCTATGATTCTATGAAAATCAATCTCTTCATGTCTCTGGGTTCTTTGGTTTGACTTTAAATGGTTAGCGTCACCTCTTAGCTGGTCCTCGTCATCTTTTTCATAGCTGATCATAAACACACTGCAGTGAATTCCATTTATTAGATAACATTTGTAGAGTAGCATAGATGTGAACAGTATTTTACAGATTACAGAGAAGACATACTCCCCGTCTAGGAGGCTGAAATCTAAAGCAGTCAAGTTAAACACCTGGCAGAATATGAGAAAATATTTCATCGTAAGACTTATCTGGGGTTACTAGTGATTAGAAAAGAGGAGTGCTGCTTGGAGAGATGAATTTTAAGCAGTGCTTTGAAGAAAAGAGAACGTTTGACAGATGAGCACAGAGAAGGGGCAAAGGCACAAGGCCAAGAATGTGAAGAGACAAAAAAAAAAAAAGAAATTAGACGAGAAGATAGAGATAAGCCAGTGCACTGTGAAATAATGGTCTAGACTTGGTCCTGGCAGGAAAAACTCAAGTTATGAAGGTTGAAGGAGCAGTGCAGGTAGAAAAGGAGAAGTTTTAGGACAGCTGTGTTTATAACTTCAAGTGTATGATTGCATACTGTGTGAGGTCTTGGTCTCCAAGCAGACAATGTGGATTTGGGAGCAAAAGAAAAGAGCAAGTGATGTGCTGCAGCAAAGACAGGAAAAAGAGTCAAAGGTATGGGAGTCAGCAGAAGGTGGAGAGATGGGATCTAGAAGGAAAATGTGTTCATTTCTGGAAAAAAGAGCATTTGAAATGCAGGTCCTGGTAGGGTAGGTCCCCATGGGTATTGTCAGGATAGAATCATAGAGTCATAGAATCATAGAATGGTTTGGGTTGGAAGGGACCTCAAAGATCATCTAGTTCCAACCCCCCTGCCACAGACAGGGACACCCTCCACTACACCAGGTTGCCCAAAGCCTCATCCAACCTGGCCTTGAACACTTCCAGGGATGGGGCAGCCACAGCTTCTCTGGGCAACCTGTGCCAGTGCCTCACCACCCTCAATGTAAAAAATTTCTTCCTTATATCTAATCGAAATCTGCCCTCTTTCAGTTTAAATCCATTGCCCCTTGTCCTGTCACTACACGCCCGTGTCCAAAGCCCCTCTCCAGCTTTCTTGTAGCCCCTTTAGGTACTGGAAGGTCTCCCCGGAGCCTTCTCTTCTCCAGGCTGAACAGCCCCAACTCTCTCAGCCTGTCTCCACAGCAGAGATGCTCCAGCCCTCAGATCATCTCCGTGGCCTCCTCTGGACTTGCTCCAGCAGCTCCATGTCCTTCTTGTGTTGGGGACCCCAGAGCTGAAGGCAGCACTGCAGGGTGGTCTCAGGAGAGCAGAGCAGAGGGGCAGAATCCCCTCCCTCGCCCTGCTGCCCACGCTGCTCTGGATGCAGCCCAGGACACGGTTGGCTTTCTGGGCTGCCAGCGCATGGTGCCGGCTCATGGTGAGCTTCTCATCCACCAGCACTCCCAAGTCCTTTTTCTCAGGGCTGCTCTCAATCCATCTCCGCCCAGCCTGTACTTGTGCTTGGGATTGCCCCGACCCACGTGCAGGACCTTGCACTTGGCCTTGTTGAACTTCATGAGGTTTTCATCACAGGCCCACCTCTCCAGCCTGTCAATGTCCCTCTGGATGGCATCCCTTCCCTCCAGCGTGTCCACAACACCACACAACTCGGTGTCATCTGCAAACGTGCTGAGAGTGCACTCGATCCCGCTGTCCATGTCTCCAACATGATGTTAAATAGCACTGGCCCCAGTACTGACCCCTGAGGAACAGCACTCGTCACTGGTCTGCACTTGGACATTGAGCCATGGCCCACAACTCTCCAGCCAATTCTTTGTCTACTGGGTGGTCCATCCATCAAAACCATGTCTTTCCAGTTTAGAGACAAGGATGTCGTGTGGGACAGTATCAGATGCTTTGGACAAGTCCAGGTAGACAATGTCAGTTGCTCTTCCCCTGTCCATCAATGCTGTAACCTCATCATAGAAGGCCCTGAAATTTGTCAGTGAAGCCATGGTGGCTGTCACCAATCACCTCCTTGTTTTCTATGTACCTTAGCATAGTCGCCAGGAGGATCTGTTCCATGATCTTGCCGGGTCAGAGATGAGACTGACCTCACCTCAGAGGTCAGCCCTTCTTCCTCCCTTCCCTCTCCCACATCTAATGTGGAGAGACTAACTGCTTCTACCTGCATGTGGCTATTATTGCTTGTCTATTAGCCTTCCAAAAATATATGTCTCTGCTTTTCCATTCTGTGCCTGATCCTTGGGAAGATTCCCCTATAGACATCTGCAGATAGACCTATATCATCAACGCGTGTAGAAACCTTGGTGACTTTTGTTGGGCATGACTGTTGCTGGTTGCTCTCAGTGGTTCCTCGTGCTCCCCTGTCTTCATTCATCTGTCTGCCCCTTGCTTTATACTTTGTGAGTCAGATGGACCCTTCAGTAGACCTTCAGGGTGCTGCAATGATATAGAAAAGTCATGTCCTGGTCTGGATTTTCCTCCCCAGTAGCTGATGCTGGGTGGGTTGTTACACTTCTTCTGGCAGGACTAGTGAAGCGGTCTCTCTTGGGTACAGTTATGTGTGTCAAAAAGCATGCTCCATCTCTACTTTGCTGTGATTTACTCAGGAACCTGAGAAAAAAAAAAAATAGAGTTGCAATATGGATACAGGAATTGGTCTGAGACACCCACCCAGACACAGGATCTGGGAAACCCCCTGGCTTAGCAATATAAATGCAGACACAATGAGCTGTCTCCAGCAGCACAAAAGTAACAGAGGAGAGCTATCAGCAATCGACAGGGGAGTAGGTGGGTGGATTAAAGACAAAAATAAAGAAATACGTTAAAAAAAAAAGTTAGGAAGACAGCTTTTTTTCCTGCCTGTACTCGGTGCAACAATTCCCAGAAAAGGAATGAGAGTAGCAAAATAACACCCTTCCACAAGCCAAAATTTCATTATGAGTGGGAAAACAAACTCCTCTAACAGCAGCTGCTGTTTTATATGTTGGCCATAAAGCACATGGTATTATGAAACTTGTAATAATATTTAGCGACTGCAGTAATCTAGTTGATTTTTTATTAGACGTTCACTTACATCCTGTTTATAAGATGTCCCCGAGCATCTGTGATATCACAAAGATGTATTGTCATGGCAAGGTGATTAGAGGAGATTGTTTGCTTGGGGTGGCGGTGATTAGATTAATTAGAGTTTGATTTACAATGGAGAAAATAAATGGAATGGGATAAAGCTTTGGCTGATATTAAGACAGATTGTCAGATAGTCCAAGTTGGCCTGGGTCATTTGAAGATTAAACTCTGTTCTGCCTTTCTGTTCTTGGTTTTAGTCAAAACCATGTCTTTTTACCACACCTTGTAATATGTGTGCCCATCTGCTTGAAGGTTTTCAGCATTATTTATACAGTGTTTTATTTTCGTGGTGTTACCCAAACTGCGTAGATCAAGTTTGGAACAGAACTTGAGTGTTTCCAAAAATGCAGGTGTTTAGCCTCAGAAGTTTTGACCCAAGAAATCTGAATGAAATAGGTAGTCAGGAGAGATTTGCATGAAGACCCCAAGTTCAGCGCAAATTTACCAGGTTACAAAGTTTTAATCAGCAAATGTTCCTGTGCAAGGATGTCCTAGGACGTATCTGTGCACGACTGAGGAATCTCGTGCTGCTTGTGGGATTTGGGGTGCCTGGGGCACGGCCAAGTGCTTACACAACTACTTGAAAGATTGCAGGCATACCACACAAGCAGAAGGAGAAAGACTCCACTTCCTACTGACCTGAGCCCTGAGCAGCTTCATTGACTTGTTGGAGACAGAGAGGTGTAAGGCACCAACGAATTTAGCAGGGTGGGCAAAGCTTGCAGCCAGTTTCCGTGATGGTACAGCTGATACCATCACTTGTTGCTGCAAAATACACAAATACAGAGCAAAAGCAGAGGCTCAGCCCATATCTCACTTGAACATCTTGGTGGGTACATTTTGCCCGTGTAGAGCAGGGACAGTGTGCGTGGCCATAGCCTCTCCTCTACTCGTCCTGCAGACAAACAAGAGGCTTCTTTCCCAAGACATATTTGGCAGCTTCCAACAGCTCCAACGTTCTTAGCAACGAACCAGGTGGGGAAAAACCCTCCACCTGATCAGTTTATACAGTAGTAGCAGGGAACGTTTGTGACAGCAGCCAAACTACTTCTTCTGGTGCGTGGGGGTGTGCAGGAGCGAGTCCAAAATCAGTAATACCCAGAAACATAACAACGATGAGCACACATACATAATTAAACACAAGAAGGACATGGAGCTACTGGAACGAGTCCAGAGGAGGCCACGAAGATGATCCGAGGGCTGGAGCACCTCTCCTATGAAGACAGGCTGAGAGAGTTGGGGCTGTTCAGCCTGGAGAAGAGAAGGCTCCGGGGTGATCTTATAGCAGCTTTCCAGTACCTAAAGGGGCTACAGGAAAGCTGGAGAGGGGCTTTTTACAAGGGCGTGTAGTGATAGGACAAGGGGCAATGGATTTAAACTGAAAGAGGGCAGATTTAGGTTAGATATAAGAAAGAAATTTTTCACTCAGAGGGTGGTGAGGCACTGGAACAGGTTTCCCAGGGAAGTTGTGGATGCCCCATCCCTGGCAGTGTTCAAGGCCAGGTTGGATGAGGCTTTGGGCAACCTGGTGTAGTGGAGGGTGTCCCTGCCCATGGCAGGGGGGTTGGAACTAGATGATCTTTAAGGTCCCTTCCAACCCAAACCATTCTATGATTCTATGATTCTAAACCTCCCTGTCTAAAGTATCAGCCCAGAGCACTTATTTACCCATTCATGGTTCCCACTAAAAATAACCAAATTAAAGTCACAAACCTGCTCTGTGAGTAGGTGGGAGGAAAAACACCACATGTGAAGAGTAACATGTGATAGAAATTCCTCTGTGCAACATATTCGGGCTCCCTTCCCATCTCACCCTCCCTTCAGCAGCTTGGATTGAGTTGCTGGACAATTCTTGCCAACAAATACTGGGACAGCACGTCTGCTTTGTGTCTACATTGTTATCAATTATCTGCGGCCACTGCAGCCACATTTCAACGCAGAAGTTATCAGAAATCCTTCCTTTTTTGTTTTTTGTTTGTTTGTTTGTTTGCTTTTTCATTCTCTGTTTGTTTGCTGGAGACACCGGGGCACCAGGTTAGGACTCAAATTCTAAATTTATTTTCTGGCTTTGCCACTGACTCACTGGCTTTGTCGGGAACAAGTTGCACTCGTGACATGTGGAGTAGTATCAATCTGTGCCCATGCAAAGTTTTTTTCGTTGAAAACAAAACTATTTGGCACTTGTCAGCGCTGCTCCTTCAGCTCCTTTGCTGTTGGCTTCGTGCAGCTGGGCCGAACCTCTGAAGTGGCCAAAAGAGGAGTTTGCAGAGAAAAAACAAGGAAGAATTGGGATGCTGATGGGCCTTGTCACAGTCACTGTGTTTGATCTAAGAAGCAGCAAGCAACAACTCAATATGTTTCGATCGTGACTTCCATATTCAACCCAAATATGTTGGCATTTCTGCGAGTCCTTTCCCTGAAGGCACAAGCATTGTTTCTGTTAGGCTCAGGAAATGAATTTGAACCCTCCCTTTCTTTTGGGTTGAATTTGCACAAGAACTGTCCCATCCAAGAGCCCCACTTATTTCTTTCTCCTGAGCATGCCTCAAGTAATTCGTTCTCCAAGGCTATGTCTATACCAGCAGATTGAACTTACCCGTGATTGCTCGCCAGCACTGTGGCAAACTGGCACGGGGTAGCCCATGTCCACACCTCTAGAGTCTATTTGTCACTGAAACATAGTGTCTGAACATCTTGTGATTTTTCCTAGGCTGTGCTTAGAGGCACTTTAGGAGAGCGTTGGTTCATCCAGGGCAGAGGTGTACCAGGGATAGCTTAGCAGCACTGATTCTTGTACACAGAGTCATAGAATCATGGAATCATAGAAGGGTTTGGGTTGGAAGGGACCTCAAAGATCATCTAGTTCCAACCCCCCTGCCATGGGCAGGGACATCCTCCACTACACCAGGTTGCTCAAAGCCTCATCCAACCTGACCTTGAACACTTCCAGGGATGGGGCATCTACAACTTCTCTAAGCAACCTGTTCCAGTGCTTCACCACCCTCACAGTGAAGAATTTCTTCCTTAGATCTCATCTAAATCTCCCCTCTTTCAGTTTAAAACCATTGCCCCTTGTCCTATCACTACACGCCCTTGTAAAAAGTCCCTCTCCAGCTTTCCTGTAGGCCCCCTTTAAGTACTGGAAGGCTGCAATAAGATCACCCTGGAGCCTTCTCTTCTCCAGGCTGAACAAACCCAACTCTCTCAGACTGTCTTCACAGGAGAGGGCCTTCAGCCCCTGGATCATCATCCAAGTCCTCAAAGCGTTTAGTTGACTGGAGTAGATTATGCTTGAAAGACTATGCTGGGTTGACTATTAATTTTCACAAGGTATTTGCTCATCTTCTAGAGTCTTCTTGATACTCTACAGTTTCTTCAGAAGCTGGACAGCCCTTGCCCATTTCTTATTCCCTAGAGAAGAGGCTCCCAATTGTTTTGAATCACAAACCTTCAAAGTCCTTGAAACTTCACATAGACCAAGCTGCACCTTTCTATCCAACTTGAAACTGAAAATATTATGAAGGTTCTATCATTCCTGATCTTTTACTCATCATTATATGTGGCTTTGCACATCAAGTCTTGAGAAACTGATGCAGGGCATGTTCTCATGTAGGATCCTAAGAGTATGCTTTCCATCTTCGATTTTTTTTTTTTATGAACCTATTTTGAGTAAGGATAAGGCAAAGAACATGTCTCTCATTGCTGTTTTTTTTTTGTGCAAGTGTCTGTGTATGTACAATGCCACCAACAGCAACAAAAGGCTGATGGACAAACTTGTGCAATGCTCGAAGGGAAGAGAAGAGAAGAGAAGAGAAGAGAAGAGAAGAGAAGAGAAGAGAAGAGAAGAGAAGAGAAGAGAAGAGAAGAGAAGAGAAGAGAAGAGAAGAGAAGAGAAGAGAAGAGAAGAGAAAGGAAAAGAAAGGAAAAGGAAAGGAAAGGAAAGGAAAGGAAAGGAAAGGAAAGGAGAGGAAAGGAAAGGAAAGGAAAGGAAAGGAAAGGAAAGGAAAGGAAAGGAAAGGAAAGGAAAGGAAAGGAAAGGAAAGGAAAGGAAAGGAAAGGAAAAATCTACAATTAAATACAGTGAGAGTGATAGTAATTTGTTTGAACAGATTCACGTCTCTAGGTTTTTTTTTTCCTTTGTACACAAGGCAAACAAATGGATATTCATTTCAAACATGTTTTTATGAGTAAATAGCATGAAATTATGTTTGAGAGACATCCAGCCTAACTGACAAAGGCTTAAGACTTCTTATGGGATTCACAGCATCATATATGTGTTCCTCTTCCTGGTCACCTTGTGCTCATCCTCTCCTAGTTTATTTTTCATTCGGGGACAGTGTGAGTTTAAGCTAGCTGAGGAGCCTCAGGCAGCAGGTGAGCACCATTCCTGTCTCTGATGCTTTCCCCCAAGTTCAACATATGGCACATGAAGAACTTTGCTATGTCACTCATGTAAGGAGGGTGAGGAGCAGGAAAGTTTAACCCTGTTGTGGTAGCGGACTGCTGAAGGGACTCCAGATGAAACCCCATTTCAGAGAGAAAATAGCAAAGCATGTGTGGAGGGACCAGGATCTTGGAGATCTCCATCCCTTCCCAATTGAATTTTCTACACCAGGCATTACAAGAACCTCTCAAGCTGTCTTCCTGAGAGCCATGCAAGGGGACATATCACAATGCCTCTGGTATCACCCAAGTACCCCTCTGGTAGAACTGGGATCTGAATCCTGTTGGTCTTATTAGAAAGAGGAGACAAAACTTCCAATAAGACTCAGGTGTGTTGGGTACAGCCTGGGTGGAAGTTGAGTACCCAAGTTCAGGAGAGAAACCAAAAGCTCTTGCAAACTCTTCTGACATTCTTGAAAAGCTGAAGTCATAAGTTTGTTTCAGAAACTTAATAGGGAACTGAAGTTGCATTAATGCAGAGGATCCCTTACTTCACCTGAGTTGATTGTCAACCGAAGTATCTAAACTTAGGGCCAACCACCTCAACCAAAAGACCTGCTGGAACATGCTTTAGATGCATCTTTGTAGATGCATCCAGGTTTTCTTCCTGAGGAAAGCAGAACAGGGAAGAGCAGGAGAAAGGGGGCAGTTGGGCCTTTTTCCAACACACACTCATGAGCTGAAAAGTGCTGCTTGTTCCTACTATTTTTCTTTTCCCCTGATGCCCGTCTCGAACTCCAATCATTTCAGGATACACATAATAAGTGACCTTCTGACAAAATCCCTGTTCCTTCCACAGTTTCCCTAGTATGGGTTTGGGGACCATGCTTGAGCATCCAGTGATTAACTCAGTGTAATCTTCTGTTGACTTCCCATTTCATTGAGGATGTAGATTCTTCTGCTCTTTATGCCCAAGGAGATTATTAGAAAAACTGCCTTGGTGCACCTGTACAACTTGCACAGAGCAGCAACAGGATGAAAGACCAAGTTACGGAGCACAAGTTGCTCCTGTCAGGGCTCCTGGATGAAGGTTACAGAGCTCTCTGCTTGCCTTGAACATTTTGTGGCTGTTATGTGCTCTTTTCTCAAAAGCAGGACCACTGTCACAGTTACAATCTCTTTTTTTTTTTTTTCAATGAGAAGAGAAATTCTTTGTGGTTTATTTCACTAACAGCAAGAAAACAGGGAACAGATCTCTTAGTTAAAAACTAAAATGAAAAATTCCTCGTGCAGCAAAAAGAGCTTTGAGTGATATCTTCAAGACTAACTCCAAGAAAGGCAAACAGGTCCCCTATTTCTCAGTGATCCATAGCCCTGAACATCTGTCCCAGAATATTCAGGCTCCAGGCAGCCAGCGAAAGGACTGGAGGTTAAGGGCTTGACCTTCCTGAAGAAACTACACTTGGCCAATAAAGACTTTGGCTAAAAGGCTTACTGGCGGATGGATGAAGATTCATCTCAGAGCAGAAAGTGATGCCAGTAGTTTGCTCAGATGTAGCATTTTAACTGGGGATTTATTGAGGATATTTTTTTTTTCTGTTTTGGTTTGCTCTTTCTTCTCTTTACAAAGTTGGTACTTGGCCAGTAACGCTGTTTCAGACTTTTGTATGGATTATCAGACACTTAAGAAAAACAAACAAACAAACAAAAACATAACATGATTTACCAGTCACATCTGCAGTTTCTTTTTTTTTAAAAAAAAAACAAACCACCACTGTTGAGAGTCAGCTAGTTTGTAAGGAAAGGAAGTGGACTGAGAGATCTCTTAACAAACTTTCGGCTGAGATCTTGGCAGAACAAAAAATAAAGAGCTGTTTTCCTGCGTTGCTGCCAGCATTTTTTAATGTTTCCACCAGCTTCATTGGGCATCAAATGGCCACTAAATTCGGATAATATAATTTCCAGCACAATGCATGGCGCCTGACTCCTTTGACAAGGCTGTGTTTGTGGGGAGTATTGTGGTCTTTAACTAAACACAGGTGAAACTCTGAGTTTATTCGGAAAGGCTGGGATTGCTTCAGCCGTCATCACGGAACAGAAAGATAAACAGAATTAATAAAGTAACGAAGCTTTAAAAAATCCTCCCGAGACTTCAGCCCATCTGTAAATTGCTCAGTGATTTATCAGGAGCTGCACATGTAGAGGAAGAGGAATATGTGGCTCCGAAGCCAGGTTTTGGGGCTTTATGACAGTTTTGATGAGTAGGCAGAGCTCTCCCCATATGTCTAAGTCAATGTCAAAGGCATCCCTGAGTCTGTTCTGTAGCAAAAGGGGGTGTCACTGAGTTCAGGATCAGGACCAACGACCTCAGAGCTGCGATGACTGACTGTCTCCATAGATTTAAGCTGTTTATTTAAACCCAAACTTTGTTTCCCAGTCCAGCCCAGATGTAACTATGAGCAGTCCGCACGTCCAACCTTGTGAAATTTCCACTATTTATATCTCATGGGATTAACTTCAATACAGACCCGAACCTAGCTAGATTTTATAAACTCCATACTTTCATTTATGCCTCATCCACATCCGTCTCTCACTCCATCCTTGAATCTCACCCTTGAGTAGGGAACGGATTTCCTTATACAAAACTCATGAAGTCCCCAGGAGGATTCCCAAAGCTGTGATCATGCTTCCATGTGATTATATCAAGTTTATGTTCATTCCTGCTTTACAACAGCAGCAGAAGCTTGCTCAGGGACTTCAGTGTATAAAATACCACAGCTGGCACCTCTTGTCCGCATTAAAATTCAGAGTGGAGACAAAGATGTTGAAAAATAACAGCAAGAGGACTTTTCCCTTGGCACGATGCATTTTGCCCTCTCACAGTGATGCTGAGAAGGACAAAAGCTGCTTTTCCAGGGAAGCTGCCAATCAGTGGCTGACAGCTGGAGGAGGTTGACTCATCAATATAAACTGAAGGGCATTTAAAGTCTGAAACAAAATAATACTAAAAATCCTTGGCCTTTTTTGAGAGGGAAGTGAATTTCTACTCAGGCTGAGTGGAATAAGTAGGTTGGAATAATCATAAAATATGACCATTAATTATATTAATCAGAGTATTAGGAGAGTCGGGAAAGACCAGGCTATGCTTCAATGACATAAATGGGGAAAAAATTGCTTCAGGGTTCTTGTTAAGCAGCAGAGGGATACAGTCAGTGATGGATCATACCTCAAATATGAAGACAGACTTTTTAGAAGGACCTGCAGTGGCAAGACAATGATTTTAAACTAAAAGAGGGCAGATTCACCTCTTAAACTAAAATGGGGTAGATAGCACCTCGAATACTGAGTTCAGTTTTGGATCCCTCACTGCAAGAAAGACACAGAGGTGCTGGAGAAGGACAACAATCCTGGCGAAGAGTCTGGAAAACAAGTCTGATGAGGAGCGGCTGAGGGAACTGGGGTTGTTCAGGCTGGAGAAAAGGAGGCTGAGGGAAGAACTTATCCCTCTCTACAACTCCCTGAAAGGAGATTGTAGCAAAGTAGGGGTCAGGCCCTTCTCCCAGATAACAAGCAATGGGATGAGAGGAAATGATCTTAAAGGTCTTTTCTAACATAAATGATTCTGTGATTCAGACCTGGTATAAAGAAGAAATTTTTTAGAATCATAGAATCATAGAATCATAGAATGGTTAGGGTTGGAAGGGACCTTAAAGATCATCTAGTTCCAACCCCCCTGCCATGGGCAGAGACACCTTCCACTACACCAGGTTGCCCAAAGCCTCATCCAACCTGGCCTTGAACACTTCCAAGGATGGGGCATCCACAACTTCTCTGGGCAACCTGTTCCAGTGTTTCACCACCCTCAACGTAAAAAATTTCTTCCTTAGATCTAATCTAAATCTCCCCTCTTTCAGTTTGAATCCATTGCCCCTTGTCCTAGCACTACATTTTTACAATGAAAGTGGTGAAACACTGGCATAGGTTGTCCAGAGAGGTGGTAGATGCCCCATCCCTGGAAACATTCAAGCCACGTTGGATGGGGCCCTGAGCAACCTGGTCTAGTTGAAGATGTCCCTGCTCATGGCAGGGGAGTTGGACTAGATGACCTTTATAGGTCCCTTCCAACCTGAACCATTCTATGATTCTATGGTTCTAAACCCAGCATACCAGTGAAATTTGTTTAAACGTTAAGTAACCATGTAATATTATTAATTTATGTCCAACCTTGGTGTGCTTTACATTTTTGTTCCCAGACTGGTGATTACTCTTTTCTGTATTCCCCAGATTCACACCAGTACCACTGCATAGGAATGAAAGTTTTTGCTGGAGTAAACATGGTGAAGCATCAAGGAAAATTGACGCTTCCTCCCAATGATCACTCCTCCCGATCAAGTCCGTAAGAAATGCAATCGATGAGGCACTCTCCCACGCATGATCTGGCGTGGATATATGGACAGAAATAACTGCTGCACTAATGACTGAGCAGGCTGATTTCTGCCTCTACTGCACTGGGAACCCAGCACAATGCAAGATTCATCGATATTTGATGAAATCTGGGTGACCCTGGAGTTTTCCTTCTTGGAGCAATCTCAGAGTATCCAGGAACTGCTCAGAGCATCATTATGGCTATTAAAAGCCAGACTTCAGGTATTTGCTCAATCCCATACCTACCTACTTCCCATTGCACAATACAGAAGAAAGCTACAGATTACTTTTGCACCATTTTATTGGTTTTCTGTCTTATAAGTGCTGCATGCATCTCACAGTAAATAACGCAGATATCTGTGTGCCCAGTTATGCTTGTGCATTGATTGGCTGCTTCTCCCCAGCCCTTTACTCCTGTCTCACCCTTGTAAAGTCTCATGAGTCTCTTTTTCTCTCTTTCTGAGCATTATTTCTGACCTAGGATAGGTGGGGAATCACCATTGAAAAATTATTTATCAAGAAGCCTACGCTGTATGGTGGTTTGTAAATGTCACAGTCTTTTAATCTGAAAGATAACTCTTATCTGGTGTGTGGGAATAACGTATAGGAGCTGCTGGTCAACAGAATTTTTTCTTGTCCTTTCTCAAAATAGCCTCAGACTCCATGGCTACGTGTGAATTGCTGAGTTTCACTGTATAAGCTCCCCTTCGTTACCTGTAAGAACAAGAAGAAGGCTCGAGGGGGGCCTACAGGGACTGGATTTCAGCATCTTCTGCCCCAAAATGTATCAAAACAACATTATTTCTGCTGTGCCTGCATCCTGTGGGGTAAAAGGGCTTGACACCATTTCTTATCTGTCCCTACACGACCGCTGTCGGCACTTGGAGGTGCCCTTGTGCTGCACTGCAGTAGAGGTGCTGCCTTGGCAGGCTGCTGAGCACCTCCTCGGTGTTTTCACCTCTCGTGGTGGTTTCCAGGCTGCTAATTAGCGTGAACACAAAAATAGCCTCCGAGGCAGCCCCTGGGGATGTCCCCACCTTGCACGGTTGAGGCCACAAAGCGTCTCTGCAGAGCTGTTGGGGTCTGCGCGGGTCCTTTCAGCAACATGCCTGGTGCAAGCCCCATCCAGTCCTCATCTTGCGCAGGTCAACGGAGCCGGGTGGTGATGGAGGAGCACGTATTGTGTGACAGACACAGCTTTCGATAGCCCAAATGTTTTCATGGTTGTCTCAGCTATAATTAGCTAGGAGGACTTGCAGCCTGAGAAGGTCTACCAGGATTTCAAACTATCTTCTACTAATTAGTGATGGTCGTTTCTGAGAAGGGTAAGATGTACTCGCAAACCTGCTACCACCTTTGTGCACGGGTCGAGCTCAACGTGGTTCTAACTAAGCTGTTCTCAGTCGGTGTGAGCCCCCACCAGCAGATCTGGAGGGAAAAAAATCCCCCAAACCCGCTGCTGCGGCTCTCCTCCGAGACGAATGACACCAGTCACAGGTATGATGAGATGTTTCCTCCAGCAGCAAGGTCTCCATTGCACAGGCTGCTTCCATTTCTTCATTTCCTCTGCTCTAGCCTGACGCCGTCTTCTGCTTTCACTCCTACCTGGTGACCTTTGAGTCCTCAAAGCAGCTTTCGTTTTAATTGCTTTTATCAGCGCTTGCTTTCAAACCCGGTCTGAGGATGTCTGACATCTGTGTCTGGTGGAGGCTGGGTCCTTGTTCACAAAAAAGTGGCTGAAGTGTAATATTGAAGCATCACACCCAATTAACTGCTTTCGAAACTCACAGAGTTACAGGTCTGAAGGCAACGAACACTTAAACTCTTCTCTCCTGAGACCTCTAAGGCATGTTTGCAGTCTCCAGCATGGGATGGTTTCATACCAAGCTTTGCCAAGAGGTCAAGATTGTTAAGCTGCTCTTCTAAATTTGGCTGAACCTGAAAATAAATAAACAGAGCTGCTGCCTAGGAGTTGTCTGATGGTCAATAGCAAACAAAGCCTAACAGATAGGAGCCTAAAGAGCATTAAAGAGCATTGGTGAGGCACTGGAACAGGTTTCCCAGAGAAGTTGTAGATGTCCCATCCCTGGAAGTGTTCAAGGCCAGGTTGGATGAGGCTTTGGGCAACCTGGTGTAGTGGAGGGTGTCCCTGCCCATGGCAGGGGGGTTGGAACTAGACAATCTTTGAGGTCCCTTCCAACACTCATCATTCTATGATTCTATGATTCTATGAAAAAAAGACTGCAAAAATGTCACTGTGATGTCCTGATCTGTGTTCTTCTCCCTAGGCAATGGTATCCTGCTATCCCCCTCCAAACTGTGAGGAGCCTGGACATCTAGGATGTGTCTGCAGTGAGAGGTAGTTTCATAGATTCATAGATTCATAGATTTCTAGGTTGGAAAAGACCTTAGAGATCATCGAGTCCAACCATCCCTAATCCCCATTAAACCATATCCCTAAGTAGATCATCCACCCTATTCTTAAACACATCCAGGGATGGGGACTCAACCACCTCCCTGGACAGCCTATTCCAGTGGCTGACAACCCTTTCAGAGAAGAAATACTTCCTAACATCCAACCTGAATCTCCCCTGACTAAGCTTATACCCATTTCCTCTTGTTCTATCACCCAACACTAATGTAAAGAGCCCTTCCCCCACCTCCCCACCATCTTTTCTCAAGTATTTATAGGCCGTAATCAGGTCTCCCCTCAGCCTCCTCTTCTCCAGGCTAAACAGCCCCAACTCCCTCAGCCGCTCCTCATAAGTTTTATTTTCCAGCCCCTTGACCAGTTTGGTCGCCCTTCTTTGGACTCGCTCCAGGAGCTCAATATCTCTCTTAAAGCGAGGGGCCCAAAACTGGGCACAATATTCCAGGTGCGGCCTCACCAGTGCTGAGTACAGGGGCAGGATCACTTCCCTGCTCCTGCTGGTCACACTATTCTTGATACACGCCAGTATCCCATTGGCCTTTTTGGCCACCTGGGCACACTGCTGGCTCATATCAAGCCGGTAGTCAACCAACACCCCCAGGTCCTTCTCCGCCAGGCAGCTCTCCAGCCACTCCTCCCCGAGCCTATAGCGATGCTTGGGGTTTTTATACCCCAAGTGAAGGACTCTGCACTTGGCCTTATTAAAGCTCATGCCATTGGCCTCAGCCCAACGACCCAGTCTGTTCAAATCCCTCCGAAGGGCCTCCCTACCCTCGAGCAGATCGACACAGCCTCCCAGCTTGGTGTCGTCCACAAATTTACTGAGGGTACCTTCAATCCCCTCATCCAGGTCATTGATAAAGATGTTAAACAGAACCGGACCCAGCACTGAGCCCTGGGGAACCCCACTGGTGACCGGCCTCCAGCCGGATTTAGCCCCATGTACCACCACTCTTTGGGCCCGGCCATCCAGCCAGTTTTTAACCCAAAGGAGGGTGTGCCTATCCAGGCCAGCAGTTATCAGTTCCTCAACCAGAACACTATGAGAAACTGTATCAAAGGCTTTACTGAGGTCAAGGAAAACTACATCCACAGCCCTTCCCTCGTCAACCAGGCAGGTCACCCTGTCATAGAAGGTGATCAGGTTTGATTGGCAAGACCTGCCTTTCATAAAGCTTAATAAACTGTTGCTGCCAAGAGAAATCATCTTGTGCAAGTCTTTTCTTTTTCAAAATTGTTCCTTCTTACCACAATTCCCTGGGCTGTGCTCCCGCCGCAAGTCCAGAAGAGAGCAAGTCACCTAAGCAAACCATTGACTCACACACACTTTCACCTCAAATTGGCAAAGATTGCTCCAAGCCAGGCCAGATACGTTCATTGCACAAACTCTACTTGCAGCTAGATTCTTGCCTGTGTTTCCTGTTTTTTAGGAATTTTTTTCATACTTCACATTCAGTTGGTTACAGCTCATTTTGTTGCTTGCTGTTCTGACGCCGCTATGACTCCTTGAGGTACATGTTATTTGTATTGTTGTTGGTGCAAAGACAATTGTATCTGCAGGACTCGATGCAAAGTTTGGTTTGATCCCAACTCTGTCTTCCTACTCTAGCCACACCACATGTTCCCACCTCTTGGCGATCGATAAGGGATCTCAACAGTGTTTTAGGATAATACCTGGGTGCAGGTCCTTCTAGAGAGGAAGGGCTGGGAGGCAGCCACAGGGCTCATCCTCTGAGCCAACGACTTGTTCAATCTCTGCATATGTCTGCAGTTGATACACAGCCACAGAGCTCTGGTTGGGTTTTCTCTGAGGAGCAGGGGGCCTTCAGGTACACCTGGGAAGGCGACCAGGTGCGTTGGAGATGAGCTCTCACTCAACTTTGATAGAGATCTGCAGTCTTTTCAGGAGCCCTTGTGAGTGAGGAGGTACTCTGCAAAGTGCCGTGCATCTTGGGATGACTTAGAGGCAAGAATAGTCTTCTCATCACCTCCAGCCTGCTCTGGATCAGGCCCAGGATGCATCATCGTGGCCGTGATGTGTGGTGTGATCCTTTTGTATACATGACTCTGTTACCAAGTAAGGTTTCTTTTAAGGATGTAACTGGTTGTGCAGCGAGATTGTGGGCTTACAGGGAGGGGACAATAGGAGCTGGTTAATTTTTTTAAAACCACGCATTCCTCCCCGCCTCTCTTCTTTTCAGTTTAATTTTTAAAATGGTCTGTCAGGTTTGTTGCCAAGTACCGGTTCATCACTTTTTTTTTTGTGAAACCTTCACAGCTGGGGACTTTCCATGGGACGGGTTGTTTGGAAAAAGTGATGTAAATTGTAAATCGTGTCTTAATTTGTCTTAAAATATCCAAGCCTGGGAAAACATGTCATCTTACTGAAGATAATACACATGCTCAGAAACTCATCAGGTATCTGTCGAAAACTCACACCGGCAATAAAAGTCACAGCTATTTTTAAAAACGATTGTTAAAATGTATAGCTGATCCTAAAATGAGATAATTAAATTTATGCATCAGAAGAATCTTTCTCCCCCACCCCACAACTTCCTCCTGATAACGAGACCATATAAGAGAATCATTGGGTAGAAATAAATGACAACTGAAACATTTTTAATGAGATTTCAATAAACCATTGGTAAGTTAGCTACGTTTCTTTCGATTTGTTGCTCCAATACAAAAAAAATCATGGCCTGGAGTTCAAAACCTATGTCTTGAGCTAAACATTCTCTTGTGTGATATGCTACTGTTTAAGAGAGGGGCAAAGTTTGAGAGATTCTGGTGAGGTTTTTTTGTCCCAGGTGATCCCATTGCTCTTCTGAGTATTTCCCAACAAAAATACAGGACAGGATGTTAAACTAAATTGAGAATGTAAATTCCTGTCGTTCAGTGAAAGATCATCAGATGTCTTAGATAAATGACATCTTACCAAAATAATGTTCTCTGCTTTGAAGGCTAGCATAAGGGTTGTTTATATATTTGTATATATTTCATAGAATCATAGAATCATAGAATGGTTAGGGTTGGAAGGGACCTCAAAGACCATCTAGTTCCAACCCCCCTGCCATGGGCAGGGAAACCCTCCACTACACATGGTTGCCACCAGGTTGTTTACTCTAGCTTTATGACACAAGAAAAGTAAAACCATAGATCTTCATGTTTGCATCTTGAAGGAATTCATAGGACTTTACTCACAATAGATACTTAAAATAGTGATTTTAAAAAATTATTTAGAACAAGATTCCCCCCAAATGCAATGGGACAACACCTACATGACATTAAACATAGTTTGACCAAATGCTTCAACCCTACTGAAAAACAACTGCTTGGTAGGTGAAATATTCAAAATCATAAGTATTTGGTAATTCATTGCCCTAGACCTTCTGCATTCTGTAGATATGCAAGGGGAAGAAAACTTAAACCACAGAATTTTCTAGACCAATATTTCAAAACTATATTCTTAAATTAGGCTTTAACACCTATATTTAGATACTTTAAGTCCGAAAATATTTCAAAGGTGCTGAGCACCTCTGCTTTCCATTGACACAGAAAACTTCTTGACACTTCTCTGAATGAGATCACATTTCTCGGAAAGCCTAAATATGGTTGTGGGCACGCAGTTTTGACTCATTTGCCTGAAAAAACTTGAGTCTCCAAACGAAAGACTGTAAATAATTACTGAAGCCAACGCCAGTGCTTCACGGGCTTGTAAGAGACGTGCATGGTGGTTGTAGTCCATTACAAGGAAATGTAGGTTTACCAAAGAATTTGACCACAAAAGTTGTAGCAAAGACACCTCCAGAAAACGTAACTGACAGTAATAAAAGAGACTTGTGTTAATTGATTCTCGTGTGCCCATAGTGTAGGGGTTGGTATTGAGTCCTTAGAAATCGTAGCTTAAGAAATCAAGCAGCGCTTTAGCATCACTCCTCATCCTGGTCTGAACCCAGCCAGGACCATCCCAGCAAAGAGCAGAACTCATACCAGGGTAAGGAAAAAATCTCCTTATTGTGTCTTTTTCACCTCCTTATTTCAGCTGAAGACATCACTCTCATTTCAAGCTTTCTGGTGGTTTCAATCTAAAGACATTGAGAATTCCCTCATTTCTTACAGCTCTCCATGCTGTGTCGTGTCCCCATGACAAGGAAGAAGCAGTTTCTGAGCTTGTTTTTGCAAACGCAAGCTGCCCTGGATGAGCATCCACTGGGGTGATGATTTTTCTCATAGGCCCCTGACCACTGTTGAAATGGGTTTGATCCCTGGAGTTGATGCCATTTGACCCAAGTCTTGAATCCATGGGGATCTGTCCAATTCCCATTCCTCCTGCCAGGAGCAGTCCAGGTGCTCCACTGCTGTTTTGAACTCAGAAGTGCAGCAGCAACTGTGGGAAGGAAAACTAATACAAAAGATAAATTGCAGGATATTTTGGGTCAGGTTTTCCACTCGTGATGTTTCAAGCTTCCATGCTTTGTGCAACATAGTGTGGGATGTGAAGGCACTCGCGTTGCCTGCATGCCTCGTACACAAAGCATGAACCTGATCCCCCCCCGGATCCCCCAGAGTTTTCATTGTGCCTGGCAACCCTATTGCTGCAGAAAGTTGCTACATATCCTGTAGTCCACAATGTATTGACTTCCTGTTGCTACAGAGATTTAACAATGACAAATAACACGGTCTGAGTCAGATGATGTAGTCAGACCTCAGACCAGAGTACCAGTTTTATAGATATATATTATTTTGTTTTGTTTTGTTAGTTTTATTTTGGGTTTTTTTGGGTTTTTTTTGTTTTTTTTTTTTATGTTATGTTATGTTAGTTAAAGAAATATCATTTTGAAATGAGCTTCAGACTTTATTGCAATAATTAAGTGACTGTCAGGTCTTGGTCAAGCCACAGAAGATGTGATGGCTTTAGATGCATGTTGTGTCGATGTCTATACATGATCGAGTCACCCATGACTCCCTTTACAGTCAGGAGAAAGAAGTGGGCACTTTTAGGGTGCAATTCATCTGACTTGTTTTAGACATCTGCTTCCCAAGAAGGTGAATTGCAGCCTGGGAGTGTCTCCTCTTTGATTATAAGGAGAGCCCAGGGTGACTCAAACCCTAGGGTGCTTTTGGTCAGACTGATCCCAACCTATTTCCCATCTTTAAAATGGGTTTGCCTTCCCCTGCTGGGTCAGTGTGGTGTGATAGTTTGATGTGTGGGGGGGTGTTCTGGTGGCAGGGGAGGGGATTTGCTCCCTGTGCCACCAGATCTGAGTCCCATCCCCCCGGGGGAGGTTGAGCCAAATTGGCGCCTCTGCGAATGGCCCTATTTAAGTTGGGACAAAGGGGTGGGAAAGGGCTTTTTGCTCAGGAGCGAGGAGAGAGCAGGAGGGCGCTGCCCTCGCTCCGGCTCCCGGCCGGGCGGCTGCCCGGGTCCGGGCCGGCGCCATGTGCTCAAGATGGCGCCGGGGGAGCCGCATGGGGGGGGCTCGGGAAGCGCCCCGCTCCCGGGGTGCCCGCCGGGCCGAGCTTCCCCAGAGAGGATTAATATCTAAGAGAAGACAACCACAACTGACCGGGTCAGCCAAGATGGAGCAGGCAGGAGGTGTACTGGAGCTGAGGCTTCCCTTGCAAATCGGTGTGAGATGGCAGGCGGCCCCCCTGCAGCCAGGGTGCACTCGGCGGAGCAGAGACCCACTCGTGGCCCGTGGAGAAACCCACGTCGGGAAGGAGATGCCTGAGCCCAGGAGAGGTCGTGGAGCAGGGGATGCGCGACCAGGTACTGTTGATAATGGGGCATGGAATGCACGACGAGGTCGTGGAGGCATCTGGAGACCGTGGGACGACCCACACCGACGCGAGTGGCAGCAAGCTCCCTAAGAGGCCGAGACTGGTAAAGCCCGAACTGGTACGATCCATGGGGAAGGATTGCAATCCTGCGGGCAGGACTCACTTTGGAAAAGTTTGGGGACTTTTTCTTTGTGAGTAGGGGATCCACCGAAGCAAGGGAAAAATGGTGTAAAGACTCCTCCTCCTTTAAGAAAGGAGCAGCAGTGAACAACATGGATGAACTGACCTGTACTCCCCCATTCCCTGTCTCCCTGCGCCGCTGGGGGGAAGGCAGAGCCAGGAACGAAAGGAAAATAGGGGGTGGGGAGGTGTTGTTTTAAGATCGGGCCTTGTTTTCTCTTTTTCTCCTCTCAAGTAACCGGTTTCGTCCCCTTTTGTCTTTTGTTAAGTAACTGTTAATAAATTGTTTTGTTTTATTAAGAAAGCCTGAGTCATGTTTTGCCCGAGACCATGGTTGGTGGGTGCTCCCGCTCGGTTCTTGTCTCGACCCTCAGTCCAAAAACCACGACATGTGGTTAGCTGGTTGGGTTGTGTCCCAACACCAGAAGGACATGGAGCTGCTGGAGCGGGTCCGGAGGAGGCCACGAAGATGATCCGAGGGCTGGAACACCTCTGCTATGGAGACAGGCTGAGAGAGTTGGGGCTGTTCAGCCTGGAGAAGAGAAGGCTCCGGGGAGACCTTCCAGCACCTTCCAGTACCTAAAGGGGCTACAGGAAAGCTGGAGAGGGACTTTGGACAAGGGCGTGTAGTGATAGGACAAGGGGCAATGGATTCAAACTGAAAGAGGGGAGATTTAGATTAGATATGAGGAAGAAATTTTTCCCTCTGAGGGTGGTGAGGCACTGGCACAGGTTGCCCAGAGAAGCTGTAGATGCCCCATCCCTGGAAGTGTTCAAGGCCAGGTTGGATGAGGCTTTGGACAACCTGGTGTAGTGGAGAGTGTCCCTGCCCATGGCAGGGGGCTTGGAACTAGATGATCTTTAAGGTCCCTTCCAACCCAAACCATTCTATGATTCTATGATTCTGTGTCCATGATCTTTGAATGCAGGGAGTGACAAGTAACAACCACTGGTTTTCACTATCAAGGCCCTGGGGTGTTCAGAAGTGGTATGTGATGTGTTAGATACAGTTATTTATTAGCTAATTTGTGGTAATGCTTAAGAAGTCAGAAGGATGATATATGAAATCATAAGAGTATACATCTAAGAGGTTCCAGTGGTATTTGAACTCTGATTTCCGCCTTAATCATTTCAAATGGGGATTAAGAGGGATTTAAGAAGCCCCATTTTTCATGTTTCCTTCAAAAAAAACCACCTTCAGGTTTCCCCAGAGGACTTGTTTTGCTGTCGTAGCACTTGTTGAGCTGCGGATGTAGAAATGAAGACCAAAGATGGAGCATTGGACTATCTGCAGTTCACGACTGATAACTTATTTCCTGCAGTGTTTCCCAGGACAATTCACTGGGATCTATTTAAACCATTTAAAGCCTTTCTTCTTATGGAGTAAGACACGTTGAGGCCCAATAACACTATTTATATTGGCCAAATTTCTCTGTTAGGCTAATAGATAGAAGTGCAGGTTAATCATGGGTAAACCCAACCCTCACCTGAAGCAGGAACCTGTCTAGCTGCAAGACGGTCAATGCATCAAGAGGTTTTGAATCGTGTCCTACCAATACTGACTCAAGGTGGGGGCAGTGTGGTCGTGAAGAAATCTTGTCCTTTTTCTGCTCCCAGCAAAAATACACCTCGTCACGGCACTGGAAAGGTAAAGTCAATGCAGGCTAACTTAGTACAGAGGAGAATCTCTCCATGTGAAGTGCTGACTTCAGACTAACATGATGACAACTCATTAAAACAGGTTTAGCAGATGTTTACTTGTAGATTGCTCAGAAGAGCAAAAAAAAAAGAAGTTGAGATATTGAGATATTCACTCCCCAGGAATTTCCCTTCATGCGGCGCTAGATGCATGACTAAGACTTCTTTTCCGACTCGTCTGTGCTGTAATGGAGTAAATGAAAACAATCTTGACTGTGTGGGGTAATAATTGTTTGCACCAGGGCTTTTTTTTTTTTTCTTCCCCAGAACATAAAGATGACGAGATTATGAGTGGAAAAAAAAGTTATGTAAGTAAGAAATAGTATGAATACACATACTCCCAAAATATCCCTGGGCTCAGAATTACTAAACGTTCCTGTTGAATAGTTGGAGAGGGGATGAAAAACACTTACATATCTGCAGTGTGTCCAGACTGCTCTTGGTAACACCTTTTTCTGTTGCTCAGGGGATCTTGATTTCTTCCAGTGAACTTTAGAGCAAAGGACCTCAGGAGTCTGATGGTCTCTGCTCCAGCCCCATAAGACAGCAGGAACAGGCCTCCACTGCTTGCTATAGTTTATCTACATACTTTCAGTAGTTCTGAAGACATTTTTGCATACAAGTAGATCACATCATTGGGAATTCCTCATTGATGATCTAGAATTTATTTCATAGATTCATAGAATCATAGAATCATAGAATCATAGAATGGTTTGAGTTGTAAGGAATCTTAAAGATCATCTAGTTCCAATCCCCCTGCCATGGGCAGGGACGTCTTCCACTAGACCAGGTTGCTCAAAGTCTCATCCAGCCTGGCCTTGAACACTTCCAGGGATGGGGCTGCCACAACTTCTTTGGAAAACTTGTTCCAGTGCTTCACTACCCTCAAAGTGAAGAATTTCTTCCATAGATCAGATATAAATCTCCCCTCTTTCAGTTTAAAGCCATTGTCCCTGTCCAGTCACTACACACCTTTGTCCAAAGCCCCTCTCCAGCATTCTTGTAGCCCCTTTAGTCACTGGAAGGCTGTTAGAAGGTTTCCCTGGAGCCTTCTCTTCTCCAGGCTGAACAGCCCCAACTCTCTCAACCTGTCTTCATAGGAGAAGTGCTCCAGTCCATGGATCATCTTCATGGCCTTCCTCTGTACCCACTCTAACTGTTCCCTGTCCTTGTGTTGGGGACCCCAGAGCTGAACGCATTTTCCTTAAAACGTCATTTCTGGTTAGGTCCTGATAGTGTCTGAAAACTTCATCTACGATCAGGGCTTTGCTGTGTGAGATGTTCTACAAACATGGACTGAACAGGCATAACTGACATAAGTGGTGAAAAATAGTGGGCAAAAAGGATTATCCTTCTGTATACTGTGCAGGAACAGAGCAAAATCTCACAAGCAAGACACAGCAAGGAACTGAACCATGACTTCCAGGTTCATGTCTAATGATTTCCTTAGAGGTCTACAACATAGGAAATACATCAATTGTAGGTATCATCTGAACTTTTGGACCCAAATCAAAACCCCAAAAAGACAGGGTAAGTAAAACTTGAAAAGAGGCCTGAGGTAAGAAAACCAGCTTGTTTTTTATTATGAGCCAAAAAAAAAAAGAGAAGCCCATGTTGATATATAAAGTTGGGAGAGATGGTTAAAATATTTAATGAGTGGCAAGAAATCTTTGGTTTGTATTTGTCAGAATGAGAGTAAAGGAAGTTGCAATAACTGAAGCATCGAGATGTTGAGAACATTGTACCTGTGAGGAGGGTTAAGAGGGGCCATAGCATGAACATGTCTATCAGCAAGAATGTGCCAAATGACTTACAGGCTAGATAGAAAAAGTCAGAGAGAGTTTGAAGCTGAGGAAGACACTGCAGGAAGATGCTGATATCTTCCAGGCTTTCAGGTCATCCTGACCTCATCCTTCTCACAGTCTTAAAAGTCTCTTTTGCGTTTAAGGGAATATAAACATTTTATGCCTTTTGGCCACAATCCTGGACTGGTGGTTAGAGGGATGATCTCGCTTATTTGTTCGCAGAACCTCAGAGCAAGGTAGCCAGGTGGGTTGTGCTCACCATCGTGCACTGGGTACCACTCTCTGTGCTGCTAGGTGCCCTCAGGACATCTCTTTGTGTGTTTGTTCATGGCCTGCTCATCTGTAAAGGATGGATGATAAGGATTTTTTTTTTCTTTTTTTCCCAGTTTTTTTGAGATTTGCTGATGCTAAATGCAAGTTCCATGTTTATGCATTTTCTTGCTCCCGCTACACCTGTGATGATGCTCCCTCAGGAGGCTACAGCCTGGAGAGCAAGTTGTAGGCACCTCCCTTCTTCCTTGCAGGCTCTAGCAAGCAGGATCAGACCACGTGATGAGCAGCCTTTTACATGGGCCTCAGGCCCTTAACTAAACCAAATAGCATCCTAATACGCTTAAATTAACAACATGTGTGTCCCGTGCTAATGCTTACTCAGCCATTTCCCAAATGTTTTTCTAATCCAGGTTCACTAAAGAGACAAATACTTCTTGGTTCATTCTCACAGCCAATACTCTGACTAACGTGCCTATTTGATGACTTAGAATCATAGAATAGAATCATAGAATGGTTTGGGTTGGAAGGGACCTCTAAGATCATCTAGTTCCAATTCCCCTGCCATGGGCAGGGACACCTTCCACTACACCAGGTTGCTCAAAGCCTCATCCAACCTGGCCTTGAACACTTCCAGGGATGGGGCATCCACAATTTCCCTGGGGAACCTGTTCTACTGCCTCACCACCCTCAATATAAGAATGTTGACCATGAGATGATGATAAATGATGTGACAAGAGAAAAACTGTTGTTAATACAGATCCTGTACAACCTAGAGCTCCAGTTCCCTCAAACATAGACACTGCCTCTGGAGCAAGGGCTAGAAAACCAAGCACTTTATGAGTGTCCTAAGAGCTCACCTTTTTTTTTTTTCTGACTCATTTTGCGTCAGGAAGCAAGTTTGCTGCATGATATTAAATATTAAATTTTTCATGTATCAATGAGACCAACCTGCAGTGGTACTATCTTCAGACAATAAACTTTGAATTCTTGATATTCTGAGTACTTCAGAGACCTCAGTCCATTAGTAAAAGAAATGGAGATCGAGTCAGCAGCAAGAAATATGACAGTCACGTTTGGCTCGAAACTACAGGAATAATCATCTGGATTGGTATGTCTGCAATTATTCAGTCACTACTTGAGCAGAAGTTTTTTCTCGTTGAAGTCACCAAAACGCCGAATATGTACTCAGTGTTTCAGATTTAGCAAAGCAGAGGGGCACATGTTAAATCCCCTACACTTCAAATGGAAGTTAAGCTCTTTGCTTGTTAAAAATGGACTCTTCAAACAGGATGTGCTCTGCAAACCCCTGAGCAGATGATTGGAAAGCACATAAAATATTCCCTCCTTGCTTGAGCTTCTCATTGAAAATCCCAACACCCTTTTCCTAACAAGAGCATCACCCACAGCCCAGATTGCTTGGTCACGTTTCTAACTGCTACAGAAAAGCCATTTCGTCCAGGGCATCCTCTGGTGACCATCCAGCACGTCCAATGCACAATGGTGAGGCTCTTCCAAGAAGCTATTTCCCTGGTTATAAGACCCTTTGGAGAAAAGCAGTGGCCTCTCACCCTGACCGAGTATTCATATCTTTGCACAGCTCACATCTACATTCCAGAAGCTGCCCACAGCATAAGCCAAATATTTATCCAGCAGTCTGAAGTTTGAAATACAGAGGATCATAAAGGCATGATGTTGTACTAGTCTTTCCAATTCCCAGCAAAATGTCTTTGTAGACCACAGAGATGATGAGCGTTTGCTCCATAACACATTCATTTACCGCTCTGAACACAAGAAAAATATGATGTGAGAGTGAGTAAGCATTCATGGTAATTTTCTAGGAAGGAGATGTGTAACTCTCAGAAGGGGTCCATGTCCACAGTGAGACCAGATGCTGAAGGATGTCGCTTCTCAGTCCAAAAGCTCAGACGGATTTGGAATATTCTCAGTTCTTTTGCCAAGATGGGCAAAACAGGCAGGCTGTGAGCTGCTGGATCCTGGAAATTAGTGATCTTGGACACTGGATATCCAGCCTGGGGTTCAAAATGAGCAGTAATACAGGATCTGGATGGGCTTTTGGCATGGAAGGCTTCCGGGAGATACAACGGGATGTCAACACACTTTCAAATCTCTTGCCTACCTTGCCCTATACCTTTCTTTCTGACTGCAAGAGACGGGGATTGTCAATATAATCATAGAATCATAGAATGGTTTGGGTTGGAAGGGATCTCAAAGATCATCCAGTTCCAACCCCCCTGCCATGGGCGGGGACACCTTCCACTACACCAGGTTGCTCAAAGCCTCATCCAACCTGGCCTTGAACACTTCCAGGGATGGGGCATCCACAACTTCTCTGGGAAACCTGTTCCAGTGCCTCACCACCCTCAAAGTGAAGAATTTCTTCCTTATATCTAATCTAAATCTCCCCTCTTTCAGTTTAAATCCATTGCCCCATGTCCTGTCACTACATGCCCTTGCTAAAAGCCCCTCTCCAGCTTTCTTGTAGCCCCTTTAGGTACTGGAAGGTGCTGGAGGGTCTCCCCGGAGCCTTCTCTTCTCCAGGTTGTACAAGTTCAACTGTCTCAGCCTGTCTTCATAGCAGAGATGCTCCAGTCCTCAGATAGTCTTTGTGGCCATCCCCTGGACCCGCTCCCGCAGCTCCATGTCCTTCTGTGTTGGGGACTCCAGAGCTGAAGGCACCACTGCAGGGGGGTCTCACGAGAGCAGAGCAGAGGGGCAGAATCCCCTCCCTCGCCCTGCTGCCCACGCTGCTTTGGATGCAGCCCAGGACACGGTTGGCTTTCTGGGCTGCCAGCGCACGTTACCGGCTCATGGTGAGCTTCTCGTCAATCAGCACAAACAAGTTCTTCTCCTCCATGCTGCTCTCAATCCATTTTCCACTCAGCCTGTGCTTGTGCTTGGAGTTGCCCCTACCCATGTGCAGGACCCTGCACATGGCCTTGTTGAACTTCATGGGCTTCACATGGACCGACCTCTCCAACCTGTCAAGGTCCCTCTGGATGTCATCCCTTCCCTCCAGCGCGTTGGCCACACCACACAGCTTGGTGTCATCAGCAAACTTGCTGAGGGTGCACTCAATCCCACCATCCATGTTGCTGACCAATATGTTAAACAACACCATTCCCAACACCGGCCCCTGAGGAAAGCCACTTGTCACTAGTGTCTACTTGGACATTGAGCCATCAGCTGTGACCTTCCAGCCAATTCCTTATCCACTGAGTGGTCCATCCATCAAATCCATGATTTATAATCATATAATTTCTCTCCTTGAATTGTTCCCAGTCCTGCCTCTATGATCATCCAGACTAAAGAAAAGACAATTTATCCTTAGAAATGAACCAGTTCTATAGCTCTGCACCCTTCCCTCCACACAGTCCTCCAGCACCGTCCAGGAAACCTGGCATCCACAGTCACATCTAGGACACCCCAATGTGTGTCCAAAGATGGACACGTGTCCTTTCTACCCCAGTGTAAAACACCATTCCGGGGCTGCAACACAAAGTTGGTGGCTTCGAATACTTTGTCTGAGAAGAGACAAGCATGGAATACATATATACAATGCCTAGAGTTATGCACTGGAAATACAGAAATAGGGTGCCCCATGGCCCCTGCCCCAAGGCCAGGGCCCTTCCTTGGGCCAAACACCTTTAGTAAAGTAGTTGTGGCTTTTGACACCTGCCAGAAGCTTTGGAGATCAGGCAAATGCCTTTCTGGATCCTGAGACTCACTTGCAAAGACAAAGTGTGAGTTTGTGTCTTGCTTCTCAACTTTCTGCAAATGAAAGCTAAAAACGTGACTAGCCCTTGTGCCTGGAGAGGGACATGGCTTCAGTGCAATGTGACCATGTCTGTTTCAGCATGAAAACACATAATATCAGCAACCACGGGTTCCTCAGAGCCAGTAGTGGACCATGGTCCACGAAACAGTAACTGCAGCTGGTTTAATAAAATGCTGATATTTGAGCGGTTGGTTCAAACCATGTACTCCTGACTGGATAAAGGCAACAGGAGGAAGACCAGGGTGGAAATGTCTCTCTAGGAACATTTTCTTGGCTGCTTGCACATTGCATGCTCTTTCGAGATCTGTTTATTATTTGATGCTGCCATGGAATCTTTCTGCACACGAGATGCTTGAGATAAGTTCATCCCAAGACCTATGTGTCAAGGCAGCTGCAAAGCAGAGAATTTTCTGTCTCGGGAGGGCATGGTGAAAAAAACCTTCGCCATGAATTACGCTCTTACCCGGGAGAGAAAGGAATGCGTGGAATGATTTAGCTGAGCTGTGTATAGCCCAAGGCTGTGAGCCAAGAGACGATGGAAGACAGTCAGATCCCTTTTATAGCTTGGCCCCACCCGGCTGGAAAGACACAGAGCAAAGGGGCTGAAATAGCACAGACGGAAAATGCCAAGAGTCGGAGATCAAGAACAGGGAGCAGGGAGAGCGTCTGAAACAGCACTTGTGAGGCGGTTTGCTCCCAAGAGAAGGCAAAAGGTGCTCTGAGTTCCCACAGAAAACAGGTTTGGGCAAGTAGGACTGCAGGCTGGGAGTCCCCGAGACAGGAGCCTTCAAGGGCATGAAGCAGCAGCACGCTTTGTGCTTCAAGGTCTCTATTTCTGCAGAGATATGAAGGCTTGGGAGACATAAAGAGTATCAGCTGTCCCTGCTGGTTGCTGATCTTTATAGCTAACTCTTGGAGAAAGGAAGGATTTGAAGAGAGCAAGTCATGGAATGGGAAGAGAAGGGATGGAATGGAGAGGGGCTTTTTACAAGGGCTTGTAGTGACAGGACAAGGGGCAATGGATTTAAACTGAAAGAGGGGAGATTTTGATTAGATATAAGGAAGAAATTTTTTTCATTGAGGGTGGTGAGGCACAGGAACAGGTTTCCCAGAGAAGTTGTGGCTGTCCCATCCCTGAAGGTGTTCAAGGCCAGGATGGATGAGGCTTTGAGCAACCTGGTGTAGTGGAGGGTGTCCCTGCTTATGGCAGGGAGGTTGGAACTAGATGATCTTTAAGGTCCCTTCCAACCCAAACCATTCTGTGATTCTGTGATTCTATGAAGTCATAGAAAAGACTATCACGATGCCTGTTCCTCATGGAGGGACAGCAGATGCAACAGTGAATATGATGACAGCCACCAGCGCAGTGACAGAAAGTTGTGTTAACTTCTGTAGGGCTGACAGAAGGTGTTTAGATTAAACATCACGTGTCAAAGTTTGTGGCTCTTTGTAAGGATGCAATATTTAAAGGCTTAGTGTAGTGACCAGCACACAAAGTCCAGACTCCGGTGTTGAACCACTACCAAGACAGAGATCATAGAATCGTAGAATCATAGAATCAGGGAATAATCATAGAATGGTTTTGGTTGGAAGGGATCCCAAAGATCATCCAGTTCCAACCCCCCTGCCATGGGCAGGGACGCCCTCCAGTAGACCAGGTTGCTCAAAGCCTCATCCAACGTGGCCTTGAACACTTCCAGGGATGGGGCAGCCACCACTTACATTTCGCTGGCTGTAACTTTCAGGTTCTTCAGATCTCTGTGTTGCTCCCTCTTTTGATGGAGCTTCTTTCTACCTATCAACTCCTGTGGCCAGCCCTGCTTACTTTAGGGCATTTGTTGGTCCCTAGCCAGCAACAACTCCCCAGCCATCCCGCAGCCCTTTGGTGCCCAGGTTGCAGTGTTTCTGGACTACTTACCTCTTCTTCTGCAGTGGAAACACATTGTGCGAGGGATCAGCACATTCACGGCCTTATCGCTGAAGCCCCTGAAGTATTCCTCACGTCTCAGAAAACTTTTGCTGTAATCTGAGGGCATAAAATCCCGCTTGGATGAAATCCCTAGTACCATGGTTTAACTGAATAGATTTATTACTGTACTTTAAATTCCCATCTCACAATCTTTGTAATTAATGAACACCCAAAGAACATATTTCACAGAGACTTAGAAGAAGAAAGGCTTTAAGGACCATGAATCTGCTTTATGTTCATCGCAACATGCATTTGAAAGGGGGTATTTTTATCCTGATGTTCAGGAACAAATTAGATATGAAAAATACTGTAGAGTTCATGAAACTCAGATAACACAAGAAATGTAGTCGTGTTGTTAAAGCACTAGACTGAACCTCAAAGGGTCAGATTTTGTTCCCAGCTCTGCGACAGACTAGTCTGTGATCTTGGCTAAGACGCTTTGCCAGATCTGGACTACATACATTAGTAATTGTCTGTCACTGTCGTGGTGGACATGGCAGACAGAACTGCTACTCAACCACTGTCTAGACCTGAGGGTGCTACATTTCTGCTAGCTGGCACCAACATGTTAGTGTCTTCTGCAGCCAACGATTTGACTTTATGCCAAAGCCCTAAGAAGGAGTCTTAGGTTGGTCTCTGCTGCTGCCCGATCGCACAGAGAACCTCTGAGCCTGAGCTGGGTACACCCTGCACAAGAGACAGCCAGGTGACAATGTGTATGTTTGCATAGGTCCTTCTTCGTGCAGGTGACCCAGGATCTCATTCTTACTCCACGGGATATGAGGAAGAGACTTGACTTCAGTATCCCATGATTCTGTGAATCCAGAGCTCCTATAGCCCTTCCCTAGGACACAAGCTGACAAGCTCCTTACTATTATGGAATGGGGAATGTTCTCTGAACAGAAATATTGGGCCATCAAATCTAGCAGCAAGGATACAAAGACTGGTGCTGAAGTGGAAGGAGGGTCATGTCTAGGCTAGATGTGATTAAGGCATGTTCCCTTTTTCCACCCTGGCTAGAGGAGGAAGGCCTCTATTCCCCTGCATTTGGAGATCTCTTCTCTGCATATACTCTCGCTAGGAAGGAGACACCTGCCACCCTGCAGACCTGAGGATTTCGTCATGTGGCAAAGGGCAAAAAAAGCCTCCTCCTCAGAAGTACACAGCTGCTCAGTTCCTATTGATTTCCATAGGATTTGGGGGCCCTTGTGCCACATTAGACCTGCTCGGTTCTTCAGCTGTGGAGCGGACGTGACGACACATCCCTCTTTTGGTTGGTGTACATGGGATGATCTTTGGGAAAGGGAAAACTCTTACCAAAAGTTTACTCAGTTTGGAGCAGGCTACTGTAGTACCACCCTACATCTCTTGGTAATACAGCTGATGATGTTGCCATGAGTCTGTACGTGAGTGCCACAAGCCCTTTAGAGATCTGTCAGAGCAATTGAAGGCACTTTGTGAAGGGCTTGGCTAGGTGATCCCTATGTCATTGACATCTCTCCTATTCAGATTTTTAAGGAATGTTCTTGCCCTGAGACCTATCTGGATGTATATTTAGGGTCTTCACTTGCCTTGAAGCTTTTGCTATGTGTGAGGGTCTGCAGAGGCAGTGGCAGGAGGAGGTTTTTTTTCCTAACAGCAACTTTCACACACACACCATGATGAGTATTTCTGGGAGCCATCACTAACATTCCCGGACTACAGAAAAATATGATCATTTGGCAGCTCCAGAGATGACTGTCAGATGTAAAAGGAGAAAGGGTGGGGCTGGGGGAGATCCCAGAGGACAAGCAGTAGCCTGTTCCCACACAAGGACGGGAGGGTGTGATGCCAATCCCAGCCGTTTGCTCAGGGTAAACCAAGGGCATGTTAACAGAAGTCAATGACATGAATTAAACTGGGTGGCTGGGAGGAGAGCCATTTCCAGAGACGGCATCAGTCGCAGACGAAGTCCTAATGGGACCAATATGTGGAGAACTTTGTAGACTGCAAATCCCACACCAGTGATCCAAGCTCTGGAGTAGAGTACAAAAACCCACCAAAATCATGAGCTGAAGCGTTAGTCATCATCTGTAGAAATGAAAGCTGACAAGACAGCAGCTGCCTTGGTCAGAGATGTTTCATGTTTGAATGGCCCCATGTAGAGAAAGTTTGAATCAGAAATGCAGTAAAGCCAAGAGGGAATGAGACATTAAGCCACCAGAAGGGATAAAAGGGAGAATATTTTAATATATAAACAACCAGAAATCTCCCAGGTAGCAGGGATGAATATTAGAGCAAGAGGACAATGGCCAGCTTCCACAGAGTAAGAGGGGTTGAAGCAGAATTAGTTGCACTGTCTGCTCTAGGTTTTACGTGCAAGAAGATTGGAAGGTCAAGGAACAGGCATTTCCTGGCTGAATCCTCATTGTTCAGCCTCTCCTGGTTTCAGTTTAGTGTAGAATTGGCATTAATTACTTGCAGAGCACCACAGATGTATCACAGAGCCGCAGACAGCAAGGCATGGGATCAAAACTTGGGAAACTGGGACCAAACTCCTTCCTGCACCATCTCACCTCACAAGGTTTTTGGCCAGACTGCTTAACTGTGTCTGAGACTTCCTCTACAACAGAGATGAAAATCTCCCCCAGCTTTTCTTGTCTGCTGAGATATGAGCTCTTCTTGCCAAGGATGACAGAAGGAATGCCTTGGGTTCCCTCAGCTCTCCAGTCTTCCCAGGAAGCAGTTGAGTTTGCAAGGGCTAAATGTGCAGAAAGAAAGCAGAGGGTTGGATCACTAAGTAGATGCTTCTGCTGGCTTGGAGTTGGCTGGAGACCTTTCCAAGCTGTTTTACAAGCGTGTGAGGGCATAAGAGTGACTGTGCTGAGTCAGACCAAGTCTGTACCTGTTCCCCATTCCTCCTGGGGTGGAAGTTTAGGAAAGAAGCATAAAAACAACACCAGAGGGTAGTGATACTGCCCCAAAAACTCCTCGGTGCCTGCAGAGTTGTGGCTTAGGGACTTGCCAAGACACAGGTTGTACGTTTGTGCTGAAGAGCCTCTGATGAACATTTCTTCCCTTAGCTACACAACTGCCTTTGGGATCTGTATAAATGATTGCTATTCGTATGCCTGCTGACAAGTACATCCATAGCTGAACTCCAGAATTTGTCAAAAGGCAGAATCTTGAGGTTTTTTCCTAAGCCCAATAATATCATTTGATGACACTAATTTCATTATTGGAAACGAATAATTATTCCCTGTGCCGTGGTATACCCACTTGTAAAGATATTTATTGTGCCTCTCTTGTATCATCTCTTATGAGGCTGAATAGTCTTTTTCTTTTGATACACTTCTTGTGAAAAACATTTTACACCCCTGATCCTTTAAAAACTTTTCTAATTCCGCTATATCCTTGTTGAAGAGCAAAAGAGCTTTCAAGGTCTGGGTACTCTGTGGTTTCTTAAGTGACATCATCCTGTAGTTTTCTATCCCTTCCCAAGTAATGGCTTTGCTATAATAACTTTTCCTAAATGTTTTTTAGCCACAGCTGAGTGTTTAGTTGACATTTTTGTAGAACTCACTCTTATGACATCAACATCTCCTTACTGAGTGCTAAAGGGTGGTTCAGAGACCTTCTCTTTGTAGGAAAAAAAGAGTTGCTTATGTCAATCTGCACAACATATCACTTACTGTCTTTGACTTTTATTCCTCAACCACTCTATAACTATTCGGTTACTTTTCTTTTTAGTATTCCTAATAACTGAGTGTCCTTCACGTACATTGTCCTCTCACTTTTCACTCCCTTTTTTAAAATGATTTATGGATGTACTGCATGGTACAGACTGTATCATAGATTCTGTGGATGTCCTTTGGTGATACACCTCCACTGTGAAAATAAGTCGTTTATTTCTACCCTTCAAGTGATGTCAATCCCTGAGACTTATCTCATTTCATGAACTTCTTCATCCAAAACTAGTGTGAAGCTAAAAGCTTGTATGAATTAAAATCGTCTTCTATTCTTTCTCCTCTTCCCACCTTCTCAAGAAAAGACCCCAGGAAAACATCATTCATCTGGTGTTTCTTATCCAGCAGGAAATCCCATTAGACCCAGTGTAGCCATCATGGGAGTTATGTATAATTTAGATATGCTTAGGCAAACGCTCAGTTGAACACGACCTTCAAGTCTTTGTAGGTCCCCTCAGGAGTTTTTTCAGGTCTTCTGTTGTTGTGACTGTAATTGGCTATTTCTGTGGACAAGTGCCAGTTGATGGGAGGAAATACCCTGGTACCAGGCTAGTCATGAAATTCGATAAGTATGCAGTACCAGACAACACAAAAATATTTTTTTTTTTGGCTTGGTACGGCTGCTGTATGAGCAAGCCATATTGGTCTTGTGACCTTTTCGAAGCAATTGTCAGCATGCTGGCCAAGACTTGGTCTGTTCACCCAGGCTTTCCTATGCCTCTGTCTTGATACCTAGTCCAAAATTGATGAGCTTCTACTTGTCTACCTCTCTTCTCCAGCAGAAGGGAGAAAGTCGGTCCAGAGATGGGGCTGTGGTCCTTCTCACTCCCTCTGCTTGGCACTGCCTCAGCTCTGGCAATGCTGCTCCCTCTGCCCAGGAGCCTCAGAGCTGAGCAGAGCTCACCAACATCTGGAGATACTTCTCTTGGAAGGGAGAATCAAACAGCATTTCCCATCTCTTCCCTGTTCTGCCCGGAGTGGCAGACCTCTGGTTTAGCCCCAGCTCCTGCCTTGTACTCTCTCATTGGGCCATAAAGAATCTTCCTTCCATAATTCAGGTTGGACATTGGGGGCCAAACTCCATACGCACCCAAAGCACCACAAAACTCCAGTGTTTCCACTGAAACTTCATCAAAATTGTTCTACAGTTTCACCAGTAAGAACAGGGATTACTTTGATCCACTGGTACCAGTGCTAAGACCGTTTCATCCTTCTCCACTGCCACAGTGTGTTGGCACTTAGATTAACAAAATAAAGAGTGTCTGAATTTCTTGACTTCCACATTATCCTTCCTAAAGTGTGTAAAAGTGCAAGTTCATGGCAAACTGTATATCTGCTCCTGTTGCAATCAGTAGTCTTCTAGGTCTTTACTATTTACTTAATTTACTTCTTTTAGGGAATTTTTCATCAAAGATCAGTTATTTGCTTTTGAAGTCTCTTGCTGACTTCAGATTTTCCTTTCTGTGTTAGAGGAAAATTAATTCCTGACTGTAAAATCAGCTTTATTCCTCGTGGACAATGAGAACACAAAATCAAACCCTGTCTTTGTACAGTGATGCACACAACGTTGATGAAGAATGCTCATGGTGGTGTATTTTTCTCACTGAACTTACTGTTCCTTTTACATATCAGTCTGTAAAATATCCCTCCAGAGTTTTAATTTCCCTGTGCAATGGAAACATACATTGGAATTATTCATATCATAAGATGACTCATAGAATTTTTCTACAAGTGACACTAGATTTTGAAGTAGCAGCAGATGAATACAGGAAAATTGAGGAGCATATTGAAGGATGTTATATCTGAGCCAGGGGCTGCAAGTAAGATGTTGGGAGGCCCATAATTTTCATTAATAGATCTGTAGCCTTCAAATATTAAATTAACTCAAGATTAGTCATGCAGCCTGGAAAAAAAAACCCTGAGTATTACAGAGATTTTTCTTTGGCTTCTGTGAGCTGGGATTCAAAGGCACTGTAAAAAGGGCACAATGTCTCTGTGGTCATCAGTGTTTCTGGATCTATAGTTTCAAGAAAGAAAAGAAGATGATTTTGGTGGATAACTGGATAGGTCCATTCCAGTTTTGAGGTAGTTTCTTTAGTTAGAAGAAATGCCAGTTTATGTGATACCCCTCAGCCCCTCTGTTGCGTTTTCCTGCCTCTGGCAGTCGTCAGCTGTGATCTCCTAGAGAAGAGGAGCATAAAGGATTTCTTCCCCAGCAAACTCTTCTCTGCTGGCAACATCTGGCTTGGTGAGCAGATGAGCAGGTACTGGGACTAGAGCAATTCCATGACTGTAAAGGACCGAAGCAGAGGCATAGTACTTTTTAATCAAGCTTTTCTGTCCTGCCCATGACTTATTTCAACTTTTCTTCGCATGCATCAGAAGAAATCTCATCCCCTTTATGACTGCTATGAACCACGGCCCTGCAGGCAAATCACAAAGAAAGCTTTTACCAGTAGGCAGGGAGCTTGATAATTTCTTAATTGCATCTCTGGGAAGGGTTCAATTATAACCATTTCTTAAATGTGGAAATAAATACTTTGCGTGGGTTGCTTCAGCGGTTAAGAACCTCCTACCATGTCCTGACTTACAGACCAAGAAAATCGGCTTCCTGCTACGTAGGATTAAAACAACAACAACAACAAATTATCTTGTTTTAGCCCTCCCAGACCTGAAAACTTCTTAAAAGTCTCAGAAAAACAAACAAGCAAAAAAATAACCCCCAGCCATCCAAAACTATTTCTCTGTCTTTTCTCGTCCACTCTCCTATATGGAACATCTGGGAGCAGCTTGTTAGGAGACACCAGCTTATGGTCAACCTATCCACCTTCACAGAGAGTGAAGAGGAGCTGAAAAGAAAGAGCATTTCTGATGATAGCCACCACGTCAACAGACAGCTAACAAGGGGAACACTGGATGAGAAAGCTGCTCCCCCCTCTGCTCTTCACAGAAACTCTCATTACCTAAATGGAGCTGGTAAAGCTCTTTCAAGGTACCTTGACAGTTTAATTTATTATTGTTATATTTATAACAAAAGGACCCAAAGTGAAAAAAACCCACATATTTTGGTGTTTGGTCTGAAACATATATTCAGGGATCCAGGGCAGTTTATCATTCCCATCCTCTCCAGTGTGTATGATATGGATATCTCACTTCCAGCTGAGTTTTGGAGCAATGAGTTTTATTCACCATAGTCACAGGAACTGCTTCATCAACGTGAAGCTTGATTTGAATTGCCTTAAAACACACAATCCAAGTCACGTCAAGGATCTGATAATATTTTCCCACACCATGGTTACTCTTTGAACTTTGTGGGATGCAAATCACCCCAGTGGGGTGGGCTGTGTTAGGACATGGAGAGAACTGAACCACCCATCTCCTCAGAGGTATGGGCCTTCTCATGAACCCCAGCAGATACCAGGGCATGACCAGCCCCATCCTGACATAAAGCCCAGCAGATGACTGGATTATGTAGGGTGTACAACCCAAGGGAGGCAAAGCTCTGGCTGTGGGAGGGCTGTTTCAGAGTAGCTGGAAGCAACATCAGAGATGAAAAACATAAACTAGCCCCAAATCTGCCTTCTGAATGACTAATTGGGCTGAGTCTTGACTGAACATCAGATGGTGTCTCATCTACAGCCAGATTCTGCTATCATGCTCCACTGATGCTAAAAATGAATAGTGTGACAAACCCCTCTCTGGGCAAGAAATATTTTGCAGTGTAAAAGGTGCATCTCAAACTTTCTGAAACCCCAGGAGTCCTGCGAACACCAGAAGTGATGACATGAATACCAGTTTCTTACTGAGCTGTGGCTCTTGGTTGGTTGCCTCTGGTCCCTGAAAAGCCTGAGAGCTCTAACATATATTTTTTCTTGCTTTGGGGTCATTTAGAACGTCTCTCTCTCTTGTTCTCTCTCTCCCTGTGCATTCTCAGATGAACATGTAGGGTCTCTCTCCCGCCCAGCTGATGGGAATACGACACGGCTGAGACATGGGATAGACACAAACACACACTCTCTACCCACAAAAGCCTCCTTTTGGGGGATTCTACATAGACAAATTGGCTTACACACAGATACAAAGGAATTAGAGAAAGTTAATAATTTCCAAGGTTTTGGAGCTAGCTGGGACCTTTGAGATAATCTTATCTGGGTTGTACAACTCAGGCCAAAGAACTGCACTAAATGGCTTCTGCTTAAAGCCCTTATCTTCTTTTTTTTTTTTTTTTTCAGTAGGCATCACCTTATAGAAGAAGCAGTAAACTGGAATTTGAGATCAGCACTCAGCATCTAATCTGCTGCTTCACTTTGTGTTGCTTAATTAATTCTGTGCTTCAATTCCCTCTGGGCAAAACATAAACAACAATACTTCACTGTTTCACAAAATTATTGTAGCTGTTAAATGTTTATAAAAGTCGTTCAGATACCACAGTGGTGAGAGCCATGGAAAAATCTATACATAAATCAGCACTGTTTATATTCCTGCAGATAGCAGAGATATCACAGAGTTTTTCTCGTGGTTTGTTGGTTTGTTTTTTTAATCCCCAAGTGTGGAGAAGACGTCTCTTCTGTCATACTACACACTGAAAAAAGAACTAAGCTCATCAACATCATAGTACAAAAAAGGGGAATAAATACTTCTTAGCAGCAGTGTCGTTCTTCACATCTTCAAAGCACTTTAGAAATATCTGCCAGGAAGCTGACTTTCCACTCTGACATTCAGATTCCCAGGGTATTGTTTCTATTTTGGTGAAATGTTTGTTATGACAGCATGACCTTCCTGAAAGAATAGCTTCAACATTTGAGAACCCATCCCTGGCAAAACTACATCACAAACTGCATTTTTAAGTGGTTCTTCTAAAATATACCTATGAATAAAGCAAATTCTAAAAGCATATATCAATAAGCCCATTCTTATGAATTGACAAGGAGCCGTCCATACAGGGGAGAATAAACCAAGTTTTTCTCCTTCAGTGCGTAATAAAGAGGTTGGAGTGATGCCTTCATGGGATGAGTTGGGATTTAACATCATAAACATAGTTTGGGCGGGAAAAAAAAGATAAAAGTTGAAATGGCATGTGCTAAGGAGACCATCCTCCTGCTGTTCCCCTCTTCGGAGGTGAAGAAGGGCACAGAGAGCTGTAGGGCTGCTCCTGGGTCAGTGACTTGCGACCAGAGAGCTGAGCTTTGGATGAGATGCTCTGGAGGACCTGACCTCGATCCTGGGCAATTAATGTCAGAGTTATAGAAAGGAGTCCTCTGCAAGTCCTTGCTCCTGGAGAGCTCAGAAATGGAGTTCCCTGAGAATCTGAGACTCCAAAACACATGCTAGAAGCCCTGGAAAAGTTCACTAAGGACATCAGCACTGCCCTTCCAAATTCTGGAGTGGGAATATCCTCTCTTCGCTGTGAGTGACCAATGCAGCATGGTCAACATTGGGTTTTGGGCTGTTTCCTTGGACGGTGTGACCTTGTGAATTGACATCTATCTGCAGTAGGAAGGGTCTGTTTACCAGATCCTTCTTTATAAACCCAATAGTGAATGTCACCCAGGGAACTTCAAGACAGTGTCATGAAAACCAGCTGTCAGAGAAAGTCCCAATATGGGCTCCAGCTGAGGGAAAAGCTGTAGCGTGAGCCCAACCTTTCTTTGGCAGCAGGAATCACCTGCATAACCTCACTCTGGAGGAGACCATGGGCTTCTCTGGTTTTGAATCCTAGATTTGAGGTAAAACTTGCTCATTAAGAAGAAGGATGGAGAGCAGAAGGGAAGAGTCTGCTCACCAGAGATTTCAACCTTGATGTTTTGCAGTGTGTTTTTGACTTCCCTCTCCCCATCTAAACATTAGAATGCACTTTTTCTTGCAAACAAACATGGCCAAGATGTCCGAGCTGCAGCACGGGCACTGAAGTCCACCACGTTGCAGGACCAGCCTTGCTGTAGCCTCCTGTCACTCTGGCACGATGCAGAGCAGCAACAAGCAGTGTAAACAGATCAGCCTGGAGAAATAAACATCAGACTAAAGATTATTTAATGACTGTTTTTAATTAAGTAATTGACTAACCAAGGTCGGCAGCATGGGGTCCTGCCCCCCATGAAGACCTTGAGGATTGTGGTCTGCAAGAGATGTAAATCAGGGGAATTTCTTTGATGCGTAGAGGTTGTGCCAATTTACAGCCAGATAAGGATCTGATCCTGTGAGCTCGTCACTTGCTTTGGTTAGAACAAGGGCAGGCCCAGGTTTTGCAAGACTAAAAAAGATCAAAGAGGTGCAGTTTCTTGGAAACAGCGGAGGAGGGAAAGCCAATCCCTAAAGATTTCCTGCTCCTTCTGTAGGAGAAATGAACAAACAACCCAACAAAAAAAGCAAGTGACAGGGTTCCTGGTATAACCAAGCCTGCCTTTAAACATCTTTCTCCATCTGGGATATGTATAATTGCTATCTTCCGGTTCGAGCCGCAAATAAAAGACACTGTAAACATTTTAGAAGGGCCTGGATTCATCCTACCTAAATATAGGCAATGAGCTGTGCTTTCCACGTTACGAGCACGTCACTGTAGGCTCCCACTATAATTAATAGAAAGTGTACACTTTCCACGCCCCCAAGGCAGAGGGACAGTGACTGAGACTGTCTAACGGTGATGTTCGTTGCTTATGGTCATCATTCTCCAGGGTCAACACTTTGCTTTGAATTTACACAGTCTTGACTCTGCTGTGGACCTTGTGACTGCAAGACCTAATGAGCCCAGAAAGCCAGCTGTGTCCTGGGCTGCATCCAGAGCAGCATGACCAGCAGGTCGAGGGAGGTCATTCTGCCCCCTTACTCTGCCGTCGTGAGACCCCACCTGGAATACTGCGTTCAGCTCTGGAGTCCCCAACACAAGAAGGACATGGAGTTGTTGGAGCGGGTCCAGAGAAGGCCACAAAGACGATCCAAGGGCTGGAGCACCTCTGCTCTGGAGACAGGCTGAGAGAGTTGGGGCTGTTCAGCCTGGAGAAGAGAAGGCTCCGGGGAGACTTTCTAGCAGCCTTCCAGTACCTCAAGGGGCTACAGGAAAGCTGGAGAGAGACTTTTTACAAGGGCGTGTAGTGACAGGGTAAAGGGTAATAGCTTTAAACAGAAAGAGGGGAGATTTAGATTAGATCTAAGGAAGAAATTTTTCACTCTGAGAGTGGTGAAACACTGGAACAGGTTGCCCAGAGAAGCTGTGGCTGCCCCATCCCTGGAAGTGTTCAAGGCCAGGTTGGATGAGGATTTGGGCAACCTGGTGTAGTGGAGAGTGTCCCTGCCCATGGCAGTGGGGTTGGAACTAAATGATCTTTGAGGTCCCTTCCAGCCCAAACCATTCTATGATTCTATGTATGTTTTCATCCAAAGTATCTGAAATAACATAGGCAGTGCTTATCCCATCAGATGAAACCACAAAGGTGTTCAGCACTCTGGGTGGTGGATCAGACCATTGGGGGTCAGTCAAAGGTGCAAAGCTTGCTGAACCAGTGTTGAAGGACTGCATGACTTGTTCCTCTCCTGGATCCAGCTCAGGTCTTAACAGAGCCAGGGAGCTAAGGACTAACAAACAAGGGTGGACAAGCCAGAATTGAGGGCTCAAGCCTGTTTCTGACATACTTTTGTTCAGTGTAATATGCAGTAAACATTATTTAGGAGTGCATCGATACAGCCCCAGATAGATGCTCTAAGACCTGTTGTCTGAGGACATCTGTTCACATTCACAGCTATGATAGCACAAAATGTACACATGATTTAGTGGTTATTTTCCTACGTATCAGTATAGTGTCTGTCATCATCTCATCTCATTCGCTTCTGATGACTCCATGATCACCTTCCCAGCACAAGAGCGGCACAGAGAAGATCTTACATCCTATTAGGACAATATGGCAAAGGGAGACTGGTCACTGTGCCCCAGGAGGAGAGGAGCACTCACATGGGAGCCTCCTGAGAGCTGAATCTCTGCTTGTACCACCACAGTCTCTTCTCACATGTTAGTTAATAAGTTGTGTTCTTAGATACTTCAAATTCTTACATAATTTCTCACATTAGGCTTCAATAAACTCATCCTGGTGTGGTAAGTCTGCCTTGTTTGACTTGCCAAGTGTAGGAAAGGAAATAATTCTTTATCCCTGGCAGAAAATAACAAGACATGTTTTAATGTCGTGTCCACAGAGACAAAAACTGGATGATAGAAATTAATATTAATTGGAGAAAAAGAATCAGAGAAGATAACGTATTGGTGGATCACGCTCTAGACGTGGCAGTTTTGACAGACTAGACTTCTTTTCAAGCAGCCTGCTGATTCACAATCTGTGCTCTGGAGGACACGTTTGTGATTGCACCCAGATGTTCATCAATGGGAATGAACAATGTCACGTCTGTGACAAAAATGGAGAAACTGTTGGTGTCTCTGTCAGCTGCAGCTGAAAAGTGAAAGGGCTCTTGCGGCATGTACACACCAGGGTGAGTTCTTGGGAGAAATGAGTAAAAGGTGATGTGGTCTGTCTGGTTTCTTGGTGTTTGTTTCCTAGAGACATACTCAGTCCTCAGAGGAAACATTTGGATTAACAAGAATTTTGCCTGTGGGCCAAAGTGCTCTACGTTACCCCCTCTGTATGTTGGCACGCCAGGAGTTCGGTCTTGCAAACCTCTGGAGGGAAATGAAACATCTCCTTTACATCATTTTTGCTTAGAAATTCGGAGTTACTTGTCATTTGGTGAGACATTCTTCTACCTGAGGCTTCATGATACACATAAATGGTGCTGCTGTGGAGGGAATGAAGCAGCAGAGCCTCCTCTTCGAGCTAGAGGAGCATCCAGGTTTATTTTAGTACAGTGTATTACCACAGGTGAAAGGAGATGATCTGATGTGGCATACAGCACTTCTGTACCAACACAAATCTTGGTGGTTTGTTTTTTTTGGAAAAGAAAATTGCCCTCTAAACCAAAACAACAATAATGGTAACAAATTTGAAGGTAGTCCACGCCTAGACCAGCAGATGTATTTCAGCATCACAAGTTGCCATGCAAGGGTGTGCAGGGAGTGGAACAGGTGGGACATGCATCATCAAAACAGCAACACCAGCAAGCCTTGTTAGATAGGCTGGAACTGGAAAACTATGTGGCTTTTCCTCCTCATGGTGATTGTCAAAGGGAATGTGTGTTGAACCGGATCCTAAACGTCTCACAGTATTTTTAGGCACCTGGAGGATTAACCCAGATTAATGATCCCTCTCCTCACCAAACTGCAAGGAGCTGTGCTTTGGAAAAACACACCTGCTAAAAATTCAAAAAGCTCTCCCAGATATTTCCTGTGACTGTGACTGTCAAAATCTCGTGACTGTTATTTGAGCAGAGGGGATAGCTGCTACCCCAAACGTAGCTCCCTCTTGCCTGGAATATTGTGGTTTGGTAAATTTTATTGCAAGAGATTTCTTATGCAAAAGCCCACAGGGCTGAATGAGACAACTTCAGAATAAATTCAGCCTCTGCCCGTATTTCTTTGAGCAAGTTTGACCTCATGTAGGGGCACAGAAAAAATGTAGTAATTCTTAGCTAAAATGTCTCAAGCAGTGAAGCCTGCAGAAATTCCTAAGATTCAAGCTGAGTTAAAGGAGAAATGAATAATACTCAATTATGGGAGCCAGAAAGGTTAGGCTAGTCAACAGAAAGTAGTTTTAAATCAGTGAAGACAGTTGACTCCCTCCACATTTTTGTCTTGAAGAGGTGTGTAGAGTGAGCTGTTGGTTTAACATAAGCAAGAGCAGATAAATGCCATCAGACACTGGTGCTCTGAAGGAAAGATCAGCTTTATTGCATGAAGCAAAACCAAACAACAGCGACAACAAAACTGCCAGGAACGGGCCCTTACCCATGCTAAGGAAATCTCTGCCAGGTCCTCAGTCTGTCATCCACGAGGACAGAGATTTCCTCCAACCTTTGGTTTGAAGGAATATATTTTGACAGGGGAAAAAACGTCTCTTGGGTCTTGGACTAGGAGGATGCTATGGTAATACTTTTTTTCCCTACCTGTCTGTTGGTCTTGTCAAAGGCTTATATTGATCACCTGGGTGGATCTGGTAGAAGGCATCTGTTTGTTGTCCAGTTAATGCCTGTTCAAGTCTCAGATCTGCTGATTTCATTGCACCAGGAGCTGAGCAAGCAGAGAGAGACAGGCAGGGTAGCTGAGCAGGACAGCAGTCATACTTTTCCAGACTTCAGTGAGACTCCATCAGGAGAAAGATATCCCCTTGCTCAGAAACCACAGGTTTTTTTCCCCTGCACTCTTCTGCTGCATATTGTCATGGGATTAGCTGATGACCCCATGGGTGTGGTGGGAGAAGCAAGACTGATAACTATGCATACCAGGACGCGTATCCAGAAAAATATTCTAATATTTGGGGCAGATGAATTGGAAACATATGTATCTTTACAGAACTGAAAGCCAAAGCAGAGCTGTTTGTCTGCTGGATTTTGTGGACTACTGCTGACAAAGAAAAAAAATGATGAATATGCACTATTGAAAAAATGAACTGCTACCTCAGGGTTGTCCTTACATATGTCTTTTCTTCTCCAATGCAATTATCCACTGACCTCCAAGAAGGCAGGTGATGAGATTGCTTTATTCATGTAGCTGGGTGATGGTCCCAAGAAATTTTCACACATGAAAGTCCCCATAGGAAATGTTAATTTCAGATGCCACAAGCTTTAAGCACCCAGATGGAGATATTGTCCACGGGAAGAGCCTAGCTGTCACCTTCAAAGCAAGGATTTATCATGCTTGAGACTGAGCACTCCCCATCAGAGGCAGCTTGGTTGCCCATTTGAAATCCTTGGGCCAGAGAGGTGGAAAGGCAGGACTGGGATTAAAGGAAAGATCATAGATTCTGCCTGAGAATTTGTGAGATGTTTAGCATGCAACCATGGTCATCAACTCTTGCTTGGAGAGCGGGTCTCAGTGCTCCCGGTGTCCCAACCTTGACCATGACCTGACTCAACGCGGAGTAGCCAAAGCAGAGAGAAAAGCAACAAGCAGGTGATTTTTTTCATAAATGGTCCCATTTTCTTCAGTTAGTTCCTGAGAGCGTAATAAATGGGATAATAAGTGGTGTCAGGACATTTGGATTTTGTGTCCCATTCTTCTTCTTATGTGAAAGCTATGTCTCTTGGCTGAGCTGAACGCTCTGTTGTGAAGGCAGCGTTTTCAGTTCAGCTGCCTGGGGAAAGGGCCCGATCCCAGGACAGGCTTGGGAAAAAGTTAAGCCATCAGCAGCACTCATGCAACGCAAACATCACACCTACGGACATCAACCCTGAAGAAGGTGATTGGAACGGTGGTGGTGGTGGTTGGCCTGAAGACTCTGCCTGCAGGACAGTTGTGATTTATCCAACTGACTTTATATATATCAGTTGAATATCAAGATATCACTGTGAGATAGATATTTATATCAATCAGTGATTCAAAGTACTTGTGAGATGCGTGCACCTATAAATATAAGTGCCATATGTGCCACCAGCAGCATCTCCTTGCCAGAGTTTATTTTCAATCCTGTCTTCTGATTTGATTCCCCTTTCTCATTTTTATTGTCAGCTATGTCTGGACAGTTTGGTCAAAGTTTCTGAGACTTGAAAGCTTTTTCTTCCAAGCACTAAGTTCACAGACTCTCCTCCTGATAAAGCAGATAAACATCTGAAGCAAAGGGGCGTCTACTAGAAAACAGCCCAGCCAGCCTGGGGACCTCTGAGACCAACTTAGCTGGATACAGCTGGAGAGTCTGGGAGAAAGGGACCGTCTTAGTTCAGATAAGAGTTTTTAACCCTCTGAAACAAATCTCCAGCTGCAAAACACAGTCCAAACTTGACATCTTTTGGGGGTGGAAAATGCACAGCTATGACTAATTTAGTGACTATCTCATTTTTCCTCCTTACTGATTCTATTAGGATGTTTTTTCAGAGGAAACCTGTGAGAAACTGAGGTCTTGCTCTCAGTGAAGTGTTGAGATCACAGGGCATGTGATTTTTTTTTCCCTTTTTTTTTTTTTTCCCTTTCTTCTGGTCTCAAAACAGGGAGGGAAGGCAAGCGACAAAGGGGGAGGTTAGTAATGAAGTTATTTTGCACACATGCAAACACACACTTTAGATCTCAGTGATGCAAACCAGATGTTTGCTGTCTGACTCTTGGGAAGACTCTAATTTAACTCATCCAGAGTTGTAGAAAATATGGAGACTTCTATCAAAACGTTGCCAAAAGAGAATTTAGCTGTTTCTGATAGGAACTATGCACTTATATAAAATGTCTAAATTAATAATATACAATTAATACACAAATAATAATATAGAATCAATATACAATTACAATATACAATTACGATATGCAATAATATGCAATTCATATACAAAATAATCCTTGGCTGGTTGAAATATTGTTCCTTAATCAGTTGAAATTTCTGAAACTCCATTATTTTTGTAAGAAAGGAATTTGTCATTCCTGAAAATTTTTCATTCTGCTGCAAGAGTTCCCACTTTCTCCTCCTGTGGCTCCAGTTCTGAAATTTAACTCCATTTTAATCAGCCTGATGTCCACGGTTCAAAAATAATTGAATTTCCACCAGTCTCATAACCCTGTTCATAACTTCATTGACCTCTCAGTTGGGAGCTGCTGCTGGATGCTTGGTTGTTTTTGTACTGTTCATTCGAGTCTGTATTGGCCCCTGCTTCTGTTTCTGTTTTTGGTTTTGGCTGGTTTTTTTTTACATATGGCTTGTATGGTATCATTTAAGTTCCCTGATTGCACACAATTTAAATAGGAGGACAACAACTCCAAAATACAGTTTCAATTATAATTTTTAAAGAGAATAAAAGTTGTCGTTCGTTTCAGGATTCCCAAACTCTCTCTCATCATCCTCCAATAGCCAATAACAAGACCAGGCCAGTCAAAGTGAACCAAAAGCTGAGTTTTAATTTAAGAACGTATTTACAGCTCTGGTTTAAGGCTACTTTTCCACTTTGGTTGTCAATAACTATCATGCTACTCTTCAGAAACAGAGCACTGTCTAGTTAGCCTTTTGCTGTTGCTGCAACATTGTAGGTGAGATTCATCTCTCCTACTTTTGAGTATATGTAGTGGAGGCATCCCCAGGAGTTCTGGTTGCCCAGATTCATTTTATAGTCAGTGAAGAGAAACAGGCACTTTGGAGACTCATCTGCCTTATTTTCCATATCTTCTTGAGGAAGAGGTGGTTTTCACCGTATCACTGCGTATTTCTCTTTAGATGAATATCGTCGGCTCAGTTGATAACTCAGATATCTGAGTTGGGTCAGCTGAATCTCACCCTTTCTGCCTCTATAAAAAATTCGATTCACGTTCAATGCAAAGTTCAAATGCATTGATTCTGGAGTAAGTGGCATCTTTTCCTGTCTTTGAAGACCATGTAACACACCCCAACTAGTCCTCCCAGTCCTTGTCCATTCTAGCTAAAGGACCTATTCTGTTTTAAGCAGTTGCAACCACTGTCTTGAATTACTACTATATGAAGGCAGATGCAGAATTATGCCACTACTGTAACGAAATAGCTCTAAAATCTGCTTGAAACTTCAAGGGAAGCTTGTCCAAAAGACCTTAATCTGTTCCAGCCTCTGAAAGACGGCTAGAAGGAAGCTTTTAAGGTGTCCTTCAGGCTTCATGTGGTCCAAGATGAAGACAGTTTTTAAGAAGAGTTTTACTTGCACCCCTTTCCCAAGCTGCAGATATGAATGTGCTCCACAGCTGTGGTAGGTTTCCATGTGAGCATGTCATTCCTTTCTGGGAACCATGTTCCTGGATAGCTAGAGACGTGTGAGAAAGGAATAAAGAGGTTGATACTTAAAGCTTGGCACGGAGATGGCTGAGGAGGATCGCAGGATAGGAGTCAGCTGAGAAGTAAAGTCTGTGAACATAAAAGGAAGCGAGGGATTATTTACTGAGCTTTGCCGAGAGGAAATAGCACAAATGGGATGAGGCCCAAAAGCAAACGTCAGCCTGGCTTTCGGGAAACTGGATGCATTTTTAGGATGCCCGGAGTGAGGATTAAATAAGCAGTGCGTTATCAGATAAGATGCTGAATCATGTGAGATAGTTATGATAAAACATGGAAGAGAGCCCCAGCCTGGCAGCTGGGAGCCAGGGTCCTCTCCCTGGCTTTTTCATCTCTTTACCAACCTTGGGAAACCTGCTGCTTGCCTTCACTTGTCTCATTAAGCTGTAATCGCTTTGGGAAAAGACTTCTGGGACTTGTTTTAAGTTTACTTTACAACGCCTACCCCAAGGGACCTGTTTTCTGGGTGCTATTTTAATAGCATCAGTAAGTAGTCTTCACCAGGGTCATATTTAGAGGGAGGATTACCCAGTGTAGTGGTTTTTTAGATGCCTAACCTCTCTTGGGCAACTCATGCTGGATTTGAATTTACCGTAAGATATTGTGCTACCTAAATATTTTCTCATGCTGTGTGTTGAAGGAATAAATCTTCTCCCTTTTAACTCAAGATGGCCTTAGAGCGTTCATGGAAGACATGACATGCTGTATCCAAGTCCTCTTCCTCAGTGACTTGAAGACAGAGCTACTTCCCCAAAAAGAGAGTGCCCTTCAGCATGCAAAAGGACCACATTTCTGTTTCATGGGGCAGGGCAACATCTGGATGCCTTTACCAGACCAGACCCTGAAAAGGAGACAGAGAAACATCTGGTTTACGAGCTCCATTGCATTTTAAGAGTAAGTTGGTTATTGAAAGGCTGATGTCAAGACTTGGGCAGTCCTATTCACATCACCAAAAGACTATCGTAGACCAGTTTGGAGTGCTGTTACTGCGAACACAGACAAATGGGATGTTAGAGATCTTAAGGGTTAGCAAGCAGATAAATGAAAGGTTTTGGCATTACGCTAGTGCCTGAAGTAACAAATAGATATATAGTCTTTTGGTGGAATTTAGCATTTAAACTTTGAAAGCTTCTTTTTCCAATTTCTTAGGACCTAACAGGGTAACAACCTTGCAGCGTGTTAAAAGAAAATTCCCAGCCAAATGAGGAATTTTAGAAGCAAATCAAAACTGAAACAAGAGCAGGATGTGGTAGTAGCAATAAGTACAACAGTGCTTTTATTTTTTTCTCTCTTACAACAATAGTCCTCTGCTGGGAACTTTGCCTTCAAAATGCCCGCTGGGAGTTTCCTTGGCAGAGACAGAGCAGGTGAAGTGATTCCAACCTAATGATCTCCAACAGATAAGAGCAGGAACTCATCTGGCCAAGAGATGACTCCTTTCTTTTTTTTTCTTCCAAAGGAGCTTTCAGAGTAGCATTGTTGGGTAACTGCAATTCACATAAAATATTTGCTCTTTGGGAAATGAAGCTAGATAGTCTTGAGTCTGCCAGAAAATCCCAATAATCCCTGGAGAAAACGGAACGTGAAGGGGAAACACCGCAGTTCAAAGCAGAGATAAAAACTCCCCCAACTATGATATTTCTTGTAAACAATATTTGGAGGCTGTAATGTAAACTTTGCGTGCAGCCTCCATGCTCTGGATTTCTCCCCCGCACATGTCGTTCCTGATTTTTTTCAGTCTTTAACTGGCAGAGAGGACAGAAGGTTGCGGTCTCTTTGATGGGCGCATGCGTGTGCGTGTAACCTGCTGGCAGAGCTGCCGTAGCATTGACCACCATACTGTACAGAGATGGACTGGAATTGGATCCTGCTGCACTAGGTGCCGTAGGAAGATGTAAGCAGTGGTGACCTTTCTCTCAAGAAGATTACAAGCAATATAACAGACCAATGAGACAAATAAATAAGTGTATTATGGAGTGAAAGGAGACACGATGATCATCAAATATAATCATGTATGTTGTATCATCCACTGAAAGGCCATTCAAGGCTAAATGTGGTTCTTGGTGGTTTGTAAGAAAGAGAGCTGTCCCTTAGACCGAATATGGGAAACCAGAGTCTGAGTCCTGAGCTTGAGTCCTGCTGGAAAGCCATGGGGGGAGTGTTTATTATGCACTGCAAACACTGAAGTGGGGAAACTAATATTATCAACAATTTTCAGCATCAGGCAAAATTATTTTGTTCATCTCCAAACTTACCCCAAATTTTGATAGAATTTGCCAGATAGTTTCAGCGGGAAGTTTTGGGGCAGGACATGAAGGTGATGAGGAGGACGTGGTACCACAACAGCCCTGCCCAGGACTGTCCAGTGGTTTAGTCTGGATGTGAGAACAGAGATTCAATGTCTGCTTTGATCAAAGACATCAGAACCCATCAAGCTCTTCTGACATAGCAACACATCTTTTTTTGCCAGTGCTGTCCCTGGGTGCTCCAGCCTTTCAAGGGGATATCCTCCCTTGCTCTGTAAACTTTATTGTGGCAGATTTATTAATGTTTTTATCTTTTCATGGCAGTTGAAATACATGATACAAAGTACTAAGGAAATATTTGAAGGTAAAACAGCACAACACCCTCCCAGTTCCTCTATCCTACTGACTTTAAAATGCACTGATCGACTCATGTTGACCTAGGAATGACTGCTAGGACACAGAAATGTATAGGATATGCAATATTTCCAGGAATAACTGCTAAGATGCAAGCCAAGCATCTTATGTTGGAAATCACATTCATAAATCAGGAAAGGGGAATTGTGAACCCATTCTGATCCTCGCTCCCAGTCCTGGAGGAAGGTCACCACAAACTCAAGGATGAGATGGACCAATGTGTTCTTGCTTCTGAAATTCTTGAATTCTCTAGTGTTTCAAACAGGACAAACATTTTGGCCCAGATCATGAGCTAGCAGCATGTTTTTCCCCAGAAGGAACAAACTGTAAGTTGTAATCTTAGATCTGAACGTTCCTTACTAATCCTTTTTTTTTTTTTATCAGTGAGAGCACTAATTAAAGTACACATTATTAACAGCATATAGGAAAAAACAGGAAAAAAAACATACCTATTTTAACATGTTTAATCAGGGCCATGTTTAAGTTAAAACTGAATGTTTTTCTTACAATACGCTTTGGTGCAAATAGAAACTTGCCCAAAGGAGCCTGTTTTTATACAGATCAGACTGAAAAGTCAAACTGGTCCACTCTACTCTCATAATCTGTGAATTAGACTTGATTTTACTAGTGGGACTGAGAAAGAAGTCATATCTGGACTGCAAGCATCATCAGATCATGAGAAGATATCCGTCCTTTTCTGCAACCCGTTAGAGTAGTCCTCTTGGATACGCAGGCAGAGGTGGCCCAGTCATTTTCAACTATTGCTTGTCACAGCTAGTAAAACATCCATAAAAAGAGAGGCAATGATTCAAAAATGATCTACAGGGTGAAACCCTGTAGAAACTTCAATTCATGGCATTTCCATGCAAGTTCATGGTCTAACAGTGGGTGTTTTCCAAGTATAACTTCCACAGGAACCCACTGTCCTACATGGAAGAGAGGAGGACAAGCTGTGATAGCAAAGACAAGTAGATTTGAGGAAGAGCACTACACAATGGGCTTCCTCTTGGCGTTAAGTACAGTGCCTGTGATTTCAAGGAATTGAAGAGGCAGATGAGTCAGATGGGTCTAGGCTGCAAGGGCCAGTTATGCTCAACACCCCCATTCCTGGCAAACTCGCAGAGAAGCTTCTGGAGGTTCCTGTTGACCTCTTGGGGTTGAACACTGGTATAAATGACAGTAAAATTTGACCTGCACGTTTCTTAGATGTCTCTCCTTGTAATGAAGATAATCAGGAATTAAAGCCAAGAATAATTAAATATTCTGAGTCAAGTTCTACAACCCTCTGCTTTCCAAATGCAAAAACACTGCCTCCACTTTGGCTCACAGAAACATTTCACATACTAGACCCTCAGGGCCACCATTCAAGCTGCCTGCAATATTTTTTTTTTTTTTCAGCTGGGAACTGCCTTTAAGTTTTTATCAGAACTCAGCTATCTGCCTGCTTTATTTATATACATACACATGTGTACCAGATCCCCGGTGAACTAATTTACAGCCACTGACGCATGTGAAGAGCAACATGCCACGATTTGCACTTGGAACTGATATTTTTTAACAAAGTTCGTCCTTTTTTTTGAAAGTTCTGACGCTGTTCTCAAATAAAATTGGTTTTGGGTGTTTTGGATGCTGGTAATATGGATTCTGTTCTGCTTTGTTGCTGGGTCAGACCCCAGACTCAGAGCGTGAAAGTCTTTGTTTTGGGACATTCCCACGTGATTGTCTACTTGGAGCGGCTGACGTCAGTTGTCTCTTCAATGAACAAATCAGTGGGTTGGTTTGGAGGTCAAAGCTATGCGTGTGCGTAGAGGGCTTTGTGGTAAGCCAACTCCTATGAAAATCTCTAGTGGTTTGGGATCAAAGAAAATGGTGTTGTTTGTAATAACTTGGAGAAAGATCTGTGGACAACATTTGCTGGAAATGAGCTTGTGAGGAGTGTGAGGCTCCTGTATTTGACACGCTCCTTACTTTTGCTTGCTTCTAATCAATGCTGCAAGTGCTAATGGCTTGCTTTGTGCCAGCTGAACTTGATATACTTGTTAAAGAAGGCTGCGGGATGATAGAGCCATGTGTCTGGAATAGCTGTCAGGTCCCATAGCAGAAGGTGAGTTCCCTGTTCTGCTTTGGGTGGAGCTAACAGCTGCTAGTGTGGTCGATGGCTAAAAGAGCAGTGAGGTGAATCAGGGACCTCAGTAATCACCGAAGTGCTTCAGGGACCTGGTGAAGGCCTGGCTTCTGCTACCAAGTGGCCAAGAGCCCAGAGGAGGAGGTTATGCACTAAAAAGACTGTCTCCTCCCACTACTGATCGTAGAATCATAGAATCATTAGGGTTGGAAAGAACCTCTAAGATCATCAAGTCCAACCGTCAACCCAATACCATCATGCCCACTAAACCATGTCCTGAAGTGCTACATCTACATGTTTTTTGAATGCTTCCAAGCATGGTGTCTCCACCACTTCCCTGGGCAACCTTTTCCAATGTTTGACCACTCTTTCAGCAAAGAAATTTTTCCTAATATCTAATCTAAACCTTCCCTGGTGCAACTTGAGGCCATTTCCTCTCTTCCTATCAATGGGATGCTAAAGTTGTGTCCCCAACGGGTCAGTGTGGATCAAGTTTGTCGGTGTGGCTGGGGGGTCTGTGGCCCGAGGACTTTGCTAGGGATCCTGCAGTAGCATCTCATGACACCTCTGTCCCTGGGAACACACAACCTTGGTGAATAGCCAGAAGACGAGTCTGGTTTAGGCAACCTCAGGCCCATGCTCAGCTTCAGATCAGCTCATGAACTTCTGCCTAGTTGAGGAGAGATACAGAATCAGCAGGGAATGTAGGGACAGCCCTGTATTTTCTCCAACATCCCTGCACAGCCAACAAAAGAGCTGAACTAAGTGCCTTCTCCATGGGCAAGAAAACCCACAGGACTAAGGACAATCGTTGTGCAAATAAGGGACTGTGAACAAACCATTGGACTTTTGCCCAGAGGATGAAACATCAGGTTTCAATTGGTGATCTTTCCAAGACAGAAATAAGGTACTCTTGATGCAAACTTGATGTGAAAAGGTAATGATACCAAACAGCACTTATGTTCCGCATAAGACAAAGTTAAACAAAGAACCTCTGTCTGCATTTGAAGAATAGCATCAGTTTCCAGAAATAAAATTCAGAGATGAGTAAGCTTAATGGAACTAAGCCTTCCATGTCCTGCTACTTCTGTACTCATTCTGTATTCATTTCTTTAGTGAACACCACGTCTTGGAGAGAGATGGTTTTGACCACATGCAGTTTGATACTCCTGTCAAAGTCTTGGTGTCTCTAAAAGTCATAATCAGTTATTTACAGAGATTACAAACACTGGGAATAAGACAAAGGATAAGAGGAAAAATTTATAACATAATAAAACTTAAAATCACATACACAGGATCAAATCTGAAAGCCACACTTAAAAGATGAGGAAGATTATGGAAAGTAGCAATGCTGGAAGAGACTTGGAAGATTGCTGCTCAGATGAGCTTAATCATCTGGTGGCATCACGAAGTGCATGAGGGAACTGTGAGCTTTGTTGTGTTTCTGTTCAACAATGGCTGTCTCCAGAATGAGGTACTCATTTTTGGTGTCCATGTTTAAAATAAAAACAACACAGAAAACAACAAAGCTTGGAAAGATTCAGAAGAGAACCAAAGATAATTAAGATGTTGAACAATTTTCCTTGTAGCAAAAGTCACAAGGTGCTCAGACTGTGTAGCTGTCACAGAGAGAGGAAAAAATGTGTCTTGATCAGATTCTTATAGTACTTACTCTGGAAGCTGATTTAGGAGAATTTCCAGTCTTCGAGACGAAAGTAGAATGAGACCTAAAGGCTGGATGGAGGTTGAGCCTAGATAAACTGAGATTTAATACACAGGCATGTAACAAGTCATTGGAACAGCTTGGAACAGGGAATGTGGTTGAATTTCCATTGCTAGCAATTCTCCAAATCACCACAGTACAGTTTTCTCCATTTCAAGCATGCATTAACTGCCAGAAACCTAATGGCCTCTTACGCAAGAAGTCAGACAAGACCATCACCATGGTCTCCTCTGATCTTACTGCTTATGACTAATGTATCATGTGTTTGTTCTCTCATTGTCTCTGGGGGAGGAGGAGATGCAGTGGGCTGGTTTATTTTGCAAGGATGATTGGGATTTTTTAGTGTACTGTACTTATTTTAGAGGAGGGAGGTCAAAAATGTGTGTTGTAGTTGGAACAGAGAGTCACAATATTTGTGGGGGTTCTTTGTTCCTGTGGGAGCTTGTCCCCTCCTGGCCCCTGAGAACGCTCTGTATTTTGTCCCTCTTCTATCAGAAAGTGTTGCAGTGCCACAGGATTGAGATGTTCCCAGTCCTGGAGCTGTGGATGATCTTTTGCCAACGCCACTGAACCCTTAAGGAACAGGGTTATGGCACTGAGCTGTAGGAAACTACTGTGTGCAGGACAAGCAGTGTGTCCTTCCACGTCTGATGCAGCTTGCTGTGGTGCTTTGGGCCCCATGGAAGGATAATCTGTTGCTGATTCAGAGGACCTGTCTTGCTCCTCTGCTTATCCACATCCTTTCTTCCATAGCAAATGAGGGACGTACATCCCAGCGATGCTTGCCGAGGGGATATCATTGGCCTTCTGCACCATGTCAAAGGTTCAAAGATGAGTGTCAGGGCTTCTGAGTCACTTTTCAAATATTAAGATAGCTAATAACATCACTTGCCACCAGCCAAAGATAACTATCTCACTCTCATGTATCCAAGATGTGACTAATCAAAATGATTTTTAAAGGAAAAAGTGTTTATCCAGGACAACAGCTTTTATTCTGAATAAAAAATGTCATTGCTTTACAGTGTTTAGTTGAGAACACACGATCAGCCTAGCTGTAGTTTCTTCTGCAACATAGTTAATCTATCTTTAAGAAACACTAAAAAAGGGGTGGGAGGAGGAAGATTTGTAAATATACAGCCAATCTTTGCTATAGTATTGAGCAAAACATCGTCACTCTAGATGTCAGCACAACAGACCACTGAACCAAGGAGACAGTTGTTTGATATTTTATATGTAGAGAGAAGAGGAACTATGGACCGGAGGCACAAAAGGAGTCAGGTGCCTCATTCCTCTGAATCATAGAATGGTTTGGGTTGGAAGGGACCTTAAAGATCCCTTGAAGTAATAGGGACTTGGGTTTCGAAGAGCCTTTTTAGGTCTGACCACAACTGACTGGTCACAGATGAAGGAATATAGCTCCTGTTTGTTTGTCCCAGTCTCAAATTCAATAACAGCTGGACTATTTCGGTTAACAGGACCTCATCTTTCTGTTCTGGAGGCTTTGTAATTTATCCAAACCGGAGCACAAGAACTAACAAGCTTGAATTTGAAGTGAGTTTGGATTCTTATTTTAGATCTGAGCTTCTTATTTTGGTGACCAACAGTAAAAATTAATTTGTCAGTGAGCATCATTGTCAGCATTTGCAATTCAAGGCATAGGGTTTAATCTGCAGCCTCTTGCTGAACAATCCAGCCCTCAAGGCCGTGATGAACAGGTAGAAGTTAATCACCAGATTGAGTACTGGTTCACTATTTCTGTAGCAAAACCATCATTTGCCTCTAGGCACTATTCACACATTCAGTAAGACTTTCTCTGAAAATCTTGAACCCTGTGTTAGTAAGACATATAGAGGCTGACAACATAAACAGGATAAAATTAATTGTTCAATAAGAGGAGCAGAAATCAGGATTGGAACCAAAATCTTTTGAGCTTTATCGTTGTGAAACTGCTCAAGGATAAGGAAATCTTGTTCCTTTCAATTCAACAGCAAAGTACCAACCTCATCCTGGAGGTTACACATTTTGATGAACTCATCCTTGACAAGTACTTTTACCCCCCACACCGGAACCCTTCAGCTCTCAAAGTAAAGGTTTTACTAAGAATGAATAATGAGAAAGTGCAGTTTCCCACTTCTATTAGGAAATTTGTTAAGATGTTGGTTTGGGGCTGAACCCTGTGAGATCTCCAATATGTCCCAATCCTACTGCTGCCAACAGGAGTTGGGGTGCTGAGGTCTATTTGGTGGGGTTTTGAGGGTGCTCAGCCAGTCAGGCTGCTTTTTGCAGCTTTGAGGAAGGATGTCAGATTAGAGAATTGATCCTGACAAGCTTGAATGTAAGTTTAAACCAAGAGACCAGATCCCAGCTCAGAGCATCACATCCTCTTGTTTGGTTAGATGTGATGCTTAGAGCATCGCATCCTCTGGTATCGTTCAGACCGAGGAAAGTCCTTCTCAAGTCTCGTGACAAGCACTTTGGAGCAATATTTCTTTTTAAATCCCCTGTCTTTTGCAGTGCTCTTTTGCAGATTTTTTACAAAATGATCCTGACACGGACCGGTGTGTGCTCCCCGATGGTGCCAAGAATGTTAAGTGTATTTAATTTCCTTTCTCCCAGCGCACTCCTGTGTTCCTGACGAACGAGCTGTTGTAATTCACATGACTCAGGTTTATTCAGCACACTGCCAGACCTGGAGTGCTGTCAGACGTGTTTATTGGTTTTATGTCCTTCCAAGCCTTTTATAGGAAATCACAGAGAGCCGCTATTTTACCACGTACACCTCTCGTTTCAACAAACCGCTGAGTAACGCAGTCCTCCTTCCTCTGCGTGATAGCTTGTCACACAAAAATTTACATGGCTTACTCTGATTTCTGAAGATAACTGGTTTTATCCACCCAGATGAAGTAGACTCAGACAAGCTGACACATTTTTGTAATAAGTCCTACACCCAGATTTGATAGTTTGCATGCCGTTTCTCAATTTTGGGACTGCACAGAAGCAATGAAAAAGTGATTAATACAGAAAAAGTTCTCAAAATGTCTCTTAGATTTTCCTGCTAGTCAAGAATCCCTGCATTTGTGGTAAATGCTTTTGAGCAATGTCAGTAATTACTTTGGCTGTGTGAATCTTTTGGGTGTTTCTCCTTCTCGAAAGAGATAGTGTTGAGATAAAGATTTATTTTTCAAGGGGGTTACAGGACTTTTCCTCAAACTTACAGCAAGATTTGTGCATCTCCTTGACCTAAAATGGAAACACACTCCTAGTCCCCTGCAAGACCTCTCCTGTCACTTGCACGAATGACCTTTGAAAAGTGGGTTTGCAGAAGGGTGTCTCAGAGGTTTGGCAGCACACCTCTGTTGACCTTCATGAAAACGCGTTGCTCTGCTGAGATGATGTCACTGTGCATGTTCCTGCTCCTGGTCTACCTCAGCTACGCAGCAAAACGCTTATGTTTAAATCTCTTCCTCGCCACTCGTGTCAAAGCGGAGTTGTGCTCTTGCACATGAAGAACGTGCACAAGCCAAGTACCAGAGCCGGGCTGACAAGCTGTAACTTCTTAACCACCCACATGATTATATATAACTCCTTGCCTAAGGGCTTCTTTTACTTTTTGACCCCCCGTGCTGATAGTATTTATACTCGTATTTGCCTTTATGTACACAAGTGTCTGATGTCAATTAGCCCACTCTGACAAATGAGGCGTAAAACACATGTAAATGTTTGCAAGAAGGAAGCTTTGATCCTGTTTATGTCTTTCCTAGCTCTAAAGGAAAATAATCTGTGATCTGCAAATCCAGTCTCTATGAAAAACACGTCTTGTCTCATCATTTTACTGTTGGCCAACAATATTGCTGTTGCTGTGGGACACGAGCAAGGAGGACACCGTCTGAGGGCTTGACCCAGCTTGTCCTAAGTACAGTTCCAGCTACAGCCTTTACATCTGCATCAAAAATGTCCAGAGTGAGAGAGAAGTGTCCAGATTTCAGACACTAGGGGAAACTTTTGCCATATTCAAATGAAAACCCTTGCCCTTACTGATGCCAGAATTTTACTGCTGGCACTTGGCTTTGAACTTGTTAGAAAAATATATGTCAAGTTGCCAACTTCTAGTATAAAGTTAACAGGGCATCAGACTTGGAAATTAGGTGGAATAGGGGTTATATGTCTGTTGAACTACGTTGAAGTGTAGGGTGCTGTTCCCAGAAGTGGCTGGGTTTGTAACCCAAGAAGTACCGTCCACCTGAAACTCTGCAAACGGTCACTTGTTTTCTGACAAGACTGATCTATCCCATCCCTGCTCCTGTTGGAGAGGCTCATTAAGTGTTCACTGTGGAGGGCGGAGAGAGAAGAGGATCTCTGTATTAATCACTAATTTGCCATTTCGATGGATGGGTAGTCAGGGATTTAACTCCTTTTTCCATACATACAGGAAGAAACCTTTGCCTTCTCCAAAGACTAATTCTATGAATTGCTTTGACTATTATGTGCTGCAGTCATTTATCCATTTATCCATTCAACTTCATTGTAACAATATGGCAGAAGATCACCTTAATTTAATTTTTAAATTCATGCTACCTTGATATGCAAATACGTTTGCTTTCATCCCACTAGTTGATTAACTCCTGCTCATTCAAAGCCAGACCGTAACTATTCCCACTGTTATAAATTTTCATTTCAATGGGGGACGTACCTGGAATTTGGCTCCTGCTGCAGTTTGAAGGAGCCCACTGTGATTTATAGCCACGTAAGATTCTGCAGAATGTGCAGTTTTCAGTTTTATATTATCACCCTGTCCTCAAACCTTCCGCTTACTCAGTGCTCATCATCTTCTTGCTGAAACATCTGGTCCTTAGACAATCAGAAAGTGTACTGAGTTATAAACTGTGAGGACGCTCTTCAACCTCGCACATTATCACTCAACAGCAGATATCAGAGACGCTTTGCTTCTAATAAACATCATATGCATTGCAATAGCTTTGGAGATCTTTCTACTTTGCTAGTAAGTAAGAGATAGCCAGCTGCACTATCGAAACTGCAAATATTTGAGATTAAATTGCACAAGATGTGTTTCTATCGGAGCCATATTGGTGGGATTTGCCAGATTAGATGTAGTTGTACGTAATGTAGATGTTTGTGTCTGAGCTCCCTTTTTTGTCAGTGGAGAGAAAGTGGCACTTTTAGAGACTGATTATATGTGCTGATTTCTGGCTGGGATAATTAATTTTCTTCATAGTAGCCAGTATGGGGCTATATTTTGGATTCGTGCTGGAAACAGTGTCGATAACACAGGGATGTTTTCACTATTGCTGAGCAGTGCTCACAGATCCAAGGCCTTTTCTGCTTCTCATCCCACCCCACCAGTGAATAGGCTGGGGGGGGGACAAGAAGTTGGGAGGGGACACAGCTGGGACAGCTGACCCCAACTGACCAAAGGGATATTTCATACCATATGATGCCATGCTTAGCAGTAGAACTAGGGAGAAGGTTGACCAAGGGGTTGCTGCTCCAGGACTGGCTGGGCATCGGTCAATTGGTGGTGGGAAATTGTTTTCATTTGCATCCCTTGTCTTTCTTGGGTTTTATTTCTCTCTCCTGTTCTTTTCCTTTTCGTTACAATATTTGTTATTGTTATCTTATTTCGTTTCAACTATTAAACTGTTCTTATCTCAAGCCACGAGTTTTCTTGCTTTTACCCTTCCAAATATTTTCCCCTCGTTCTGCTGGTGGGGAGTGAGCAAGCAGCTGTGTGGTGCTTAGTTGCTGGCTCAGGTTAAACTACAACATTGTAGAAGAGCCTAATCCAGCAACTGATCTTGATTCCATACAATCTTACAGAGATACAGGTTGGAAAGGTCCTGAAGAAGTCACCTGTATCCCCATTCAGTCTCCTAGGGTGGACCAAGCACTTCTGGATCTTCCTTAGCAGGTGTTTGTCTGAGCTGTTTCTAATGAAAGGGAAAGACCAGGTTCTGTGTTGACTTCAGTAGAAAAGAAATGCACAGATGGCTTAATCCTGCACTAATTGATGAAACGTTAATTGTTGGATCTGACACTTTTTCTTTTAGCTTCTTAAAAGTTATATACCTACTTTAAGTTACTCTTTTATTATTGGCTGTGGAGAGACAACAGAGTCTCTGAAGAGCATCCTTCCTGCCCGAAAATATGTAAAATCACTTCTCGGTGATGTGACTACTCCAAGTAGTGCCTCTGTTTATTGGCTACAGACGAGCACCTCAATTTATCTGCCCAGCCCTAAGTGTGATGGAGTGAGATGGGATGAATCTGACCATCGTCACAGCCCAGATCTGAAACCAGATTTGCATGAGATGACCTTGAAGGTGCTCAGATTCCAGACCAAACTGGTGTAAGGTGGAGGGAAAAAAAAAAAAAAAAGCAAAGGTAGCCTCTACCAAAATGAAGACATTAATAGGCCTTTAAAACATGTTTCAGAAAATGTGAGCCTGCATAGCTTAGGTGGAGGAGACTACCTACATATAACAAAATTATCTGCCAGTGGCAATCTGACCTTCTTAAATGCGAAATTTGATTCAAAGGTGACATGAAAATTATTGCAAAGCTGAAATCAAATGGGAAGAGCTAAATGACCGGAAGACCATTAGTCTTCTCTGCCACCTGCTGTTATTATTCTCCCATCAGGGCCTGATGGATAAAGTACATCTTAAAAATTCAGCACTCCACTCTGATGGCAATAAGAAGAGTGTTTCTGTCACTTGCAGTTGACACTGGGATATTTTCTAGATGCTCAAGATTGTAAGTGCTGCTACTGTCATATCACAAACTTTAATGGGCATTTAAAGGGACTACTTGGGGAGTTGAATTCTCTACATTCGAAAAGCATTTCTGAGTTCTAGTAAAAAAATGAAATTGGGGGAAAAAAACCTAATGAAAACCAATTTTCTACATAGACGAGGGTGGTGAGGTACTGGAACAGGTTGCCCAGAGAAGCTGTGGCTGCCCCATCACTGGAAGGGGAGTTGGAACTAGATGATCTCTTCCAACCCAAACCATTCTATGATTCTATGAAACGAAATAGTGACAGCCACTTCCTAGAAATTGTTGTACTTCTTTTCTCAGTCCCAGTGCTGTAAACAGGCCGTTCTGATGCTTTCAGAGCTCGTAGGTCAAACCACACCTCTTTTTAACAGGATAGAGGTGCACATACAGTCCAAAACCTCAAAGTTATGTCACTAACTTTGCAAAGTGTGTGAGAAAGTAAGAAAGCAAATATTGTGGAAAGGAATAAAAGGACAACCATTATGTAAATAAGGGAATTACTTAAGTGTCTAAGACAGGATTTCAGATGACTGTTTGTTAATCATTATATTGTCATGCAATTTCTATATATCATTAACAGTTTCCCTTTGTAATCTGTGTATTTTTTAATGTAAGATTCCTTTGATGTTATTCCATTTTATTACGCTTGGTGATGTTTTTAATTACCAGTGTCAGTGCATCATTACTTTTGCTCTTATTGCACTCATTAATGATATATGATGTTTTTTAACTTTTTGATGTTTTTCCAGTTCAACACATCATGAAACAGGCAACACTTTGCTATAATGGGAAATATAATTTTGAGAATCAAGCTAATTTCCCCAATAACTTTCTTCTGATATTTTTCCATTTTCTGTTGAATCCTGAACACATGTTTGTAATCTCTCTTGGTGTCAGAATGCTGTCTACGTGTTCTGGAAACTCTGAGACCTAAATTGCACATTTTCCAACAGCAATGATGCATTGATTTATACTGGATCTTTTTAAGACTGACTCTTAGTGCTTTTGATGTGCTCAACCAGTTGTACTTAAGCTCTACCTGGACTTACGTGTGTCCCTAGATCTCCTTCCAATCTCAATTAAAGCTATAGAAGTAAACAAAACATTTCAACTGTACAATGACATGTCTTGAGACTGGAATCCCAAAACTAGAAAGTAATAAATCTGAAGTCATCCAGCAAAATATCGAAGACGCATCTGCTAGAAGTCAAAACTGGGAACTAAAATTTCCAAACACAGAAAATAGACCAAATATGGGAAAGAGATTATAAGCAACAATGAGTAGGTTTATTACACTGTTTATAACAAAATAAATGTCAAATACAACGTTTTGGATAACTCCTTTAAGAAAGAAGCACAAACCAAGTTTGGAAGCGCAGATCCACTCTCAGTTCAGTCTTTGAAATACAGATCAAAGTTGTTTGTGCCACGGAGGCGTCAGTCAGCTCTGCTCTGTTTCTGTTTCTTGAAGGCATCTGCTTTGTATTTCATGGGGACTACTGCAAAATTGCTTTCAGCTATAAATTTGCAGTGATTTTTTTTTTTTTTTTTCAGAAAATGAAAGACGTAAGTGGCAGCGTACTAGCAAACGAACAGTTCCTGGGCTCTGCTAAGGCTGTGTGTGCTACTCTGAAGGGTGACTGCTTCTGGAATAGAGCCGGTAGAGCTCTGATTGGTGAAGATTAAACCCATCATACATATTGCTGGTTCAGTTACAAAAAAACCCTAACCCTAAACGAATAAGTTGGCTGAACATGAAACAAAATTTTCAAGTCGTTTTCTGTTGAGGTGGTTAAATAAAACTGTTGGGTTGAGCTATACAATTTCATGTATTTGGACCAAAAATTGGTGGAAACCAAGGCTAGGTTTATGTGCCATTTATGAAATGGAAGATCAGGAGCAGCTCAATATCAATCCCAGGGAAAAAAAAATGTCCTTGGAATAGAGGTCAAGGATTCAAATCCTTTAAAGTCTCTTCTAATGAAGGGAGCCCCACTCCATAGTTTTGAGAATGTCCTTAGCAGTAAGTGTCATTCACTGTGCTAAGCTGGATGGAGGACCCAGGCAGCATCATAACCTCTTCCCCATTGGGTAATCATCGTTAAGAGGTTCATAGATTAGGTGGTTCTGGAATGAGTCTACACCATCAAATTTTTGCTTTAATTTTTAAAAATATTATTTGGGACGGAGAAGCCTGTTTCTCCTTCAGAGACCTCTCCTTCAGGAGCCTTTTTCTCCTTTCCAGAGTGCTTGGTAACAGCAGCCTAGGTTATGAGTGGGACGTGGGAGATGGGCATTGAGATGTTACGTCTGCCTTCCTGTGCCCTCTCTTGGAGTGGGATTTGGACTCCTGGACCAAGCTGTTGCATGGCATCATCTCCATCAGTGGTATCAGAGGAGCTGTCAGATGCACCATCTTCAGTCATCAGTGATATCAGCAGCTTCACACTGACTTTCTAGGGCTATTCATGCAAATTTTCATGTTGAAATTTTGCAGGACATACTCGTGTGCAGCAATAATTTTAGGTCAGCCTGATGGGCTTTTTTAGAAAAATGGATGAAGATCTCCTCAGCCTTCTTAGAATCACAGAATCATAGAATGGTTAGGGCTGGAAGGGACCGTCAAAGGTCATCTAGTCCAACCCCCCTGCAAGGAACAGGGATATCTCCAACTAGATCAGGTTGCTCAGGGCCTCGTCCAACCTGGCCTTGAACGTCTCCAGGGATGGAGCATCCACCACCTTTCTGGGCAACCTGTTCCAGTGTTCTACAACTCTCATGGTAAAAAATTTTTTCCTAATATCCAACCTGAATCTACCTCCCTCTGTTTTAAAACCATTACCCCTTGTCCACATGTCTGTGCAGTGAGGCCTCCCAAGTCAGCAAAGGTGTGTGATCAAAGCTCTGCTCTGCTTCCTCTTGTCCTGACTGGGTGGCATAATGCACAGTGACCCCTTGATTTTGTTGAATGAGATAAGATGGAACTACGTATATGGTTCTGGGATGATGTTGGCCTGTTGGGCTGAGCAAAGTCAATAGGCTTGATGACTGCGGCTGTTATTTCTCCTTATTTCCATGACAACCTCTCACAAACTGATATTTTACTCATATGTAAGGTGCTCAACGAAGGCCATATGCAACTCAAATGTGTCTGAAGGTCTTGTTCAAAACCTTCTGTACAATAACCACAGTTGTCCCACTGAAAGCTACCTTCTGCAGCTGGAATTCAGGCTGACAATCTCTTGAAACTGGATTTTTCTGTCTCAGGTGGAATGGGGTAAAAATATCTATCTGTATTCCATGGACCCCATAACAGCTTGTCGTATATTTTCATGCCGTGACAGCGTGAGTGGCTTAAGAGATCTTAAGTAAATGCTGTGTATGTACAGCACTGCTTTTTTCCCTTCTGCATGAACAGTATCCTATTGTCTGGTTCTAATTTGCAGTTCCTCTTGTGCTCCTTTAACTTCCTTAACGGGTTCTCAGATTTCCCGTCTGACTTGGCAGTGGTGCCCTGGCTGGATTCTTGCCGCCCTCTGTTTGGATACACAACCAAAACCCCAAGTGGCTCTTTTTTGGTTATGCCATCAATTAACCTTACTGTGAAGAGCAACCTCTCCAACATGCAGAATCTTTTGTACTTGGGATGTTCAGTAACTGTTATTTCTATGTATTGGTTAGTCTTTAGGGTATTTATTTCTCTGATGTTAGTTCTAGATTGTTGTTTATTTCTACTGGGCTGGCTAAAGCTGCCCGTTTTCAGAAATTGGAGCTCTGCAAACAGCACAAGCAATGCAAACAACACAGGGATACGAGCAAGTGACTGTGAGTCACAGCTTTTACATTCGATTTCCACCTACACGTCTACACTCAATTAACTCCTCCAAGGCTCAGTTTCAATACTTCACAAGTGTCCAGTAATTACATAGGAGTGTTGGGCAACCTTAAATGAAAGAGGTTTAGATATTCAAACACTGATAAATAATTTAAATGCTGTAAATCAATGAATAATAATGATTAATTGACTGTGATTTCTGTTATTACCTAGTGATGACAGCTACTTGCTCTCCTCCAGAGAGGAGGTCCTTCAGACCCTCTGCCGTCTCCATGATAAAATCCATGTGAACTGTGATTCACGCCCGAATTTATGGGAAAGCTGAAGAACAGAGATCCCACTAACTCTGCAGCAAGCCAGAGCCACCTGAACAGGGAGCGAGGATGCAGCCAAAGAGAAGCTATGCTGGAAGCAAGGCTGTTTGTTTTGCCTTGCAATCACAGTTGATAAACAGGTACAGAGAAACAGTGACAACAGAAAAAAACGGTGGAAACCACCTGTCCAACACCCTATGTCCACACGCATCCCACGCTGGTCATATTGTCCCTGTGCTGCCTGGCACTTTGCAAGTAGAGACTGAAGACCCAGAAGTACCCCAGGGGAAGAATGTATGCTACCTTGCATGACCTCTGCCCGCACCTCAGCTGATTTCTCATGCCCCTTTGGGTATCTTCCAAGCCTCACCCACAGGGACAATCCTCCCACTGTGAGAAAAATGTAATATTTGGCTCGTTAAATTGACTATCACTACTGCAGCTGATAATCAGAGAGCTGCTTATCTGTTAAACAACCCCAGCCAGGAGCGGGCAGCCAAAGAGTCTGCATGAGTAACGTTGCTGAATCAGCCAAAAAACCCTCCTCTGGGCTGCTGAACAGCCTCTCTGCACCCCTCCCAGCCTATCTCCCCTCTCCAGGACACAATGAGCAAAGGGCTGTGGTCTGCTTCCAGGGAGCACTTGAGCCTCAGCCCTGTCCCATCTACCTCTCTGCTTTGCTGGAGTGTAACCATAATATTGCAGAGGCAATGACAAGCCCAGTGAGGTCTGGGTTCCTCACTGGGAAGGAATGGACCGCACCCAATGCAGTCCTTAGGCGGGACATCCACAGATTTATGTGAATTGACTGCAAAACTGGCTCCATCCTTATTTGCTCTTTTATCCACAGACATCAAAACTAATTTTTCACAGGATCATCGCTATCCAGCAAAAGCCACAACTTTCTCCAGGACCCTATAGGGAAATGGGGCTGCTTGTGTTGACTCATCATGCATGCTATATAGCAAAGACTCATCCCTCACATCCCAGCTGCCCCAGCGGACCAGCTCGTGAACAAAACACTGGCCAAAGCCAAAGATTAATACAGATACACAGACCAAGACACACTCCTCTTCAGCTTGCTGTAGCTTCCTCGTGAGCAGAAGGCATGGCCAAAACATGATTTAACCCACTGCGGCTGAATAGGTGCCTTTCCCTCTCCATGCACAGTGCAGAGACAGTAGCCTGGGCTTAGCTATCTTGGGTTTGTGATGTAGATTAGATTTAGGGAAGAAATTCCTCACTATGAGAGTGGTGAAACACTGGAACAAGTTGCCCGGAGAAGTTGTGGCTGCCCCGTCCCTGGAAGTGTTCAAGGCCAGGTTGGATGAGGCTTTGAGCAATCTGGTCTAGTGGAAGGTGTCCCTGCCCATCACGGTGGTATAGGAACTAGATGATCTATTCTATGATTCTATGATTCTATGATCTTTAAGGTCCCTTCCAATCCAAACCATTCTGTGATTCTATGATTCTATCATCTTAGCTACAATCTTTGAACTGTTCCCCAGGTCAGACATGGTGAGCCATGCTAGCACATTGTGCTGTCTTTTCTGGGCTTTCTTCGTGTTGGATTAAAACAGCACTAAATGTCTGAGTGAGTTTTCTGGCTACTGAGTAATCACTGTCAGCCAAAGTGGACCAAGGGATTGGCTGGTTCCAGTTTTATTAGGCTTTTTCCTAATATAATAGTGGGGAGCACTGTAGGACAGCTACGTCATCTTCTGGCTCTGCAGACTTTGACTTCACTTTGGGCTTGTCAACATAGAGAGACACTGGTAGGGCATGAGACAATCCTGTCTGGGATCTGTGTGCCCATGTAAGCTCCTGGGTGGAAGCTGTGAGCTCAGGCACATGAAGCCATGCAGCATGTAGCCAGAGTTGGCCTGTGGCCAACCAGCTTGGCGCTCGCATGGAGCAAGTACACATCTCTCTGCACCCGTCCCCGTTTGTGGAGACGTACCCCTGGGGAGGTCAAAGAGAAGGATGGAGCTGCTGGGGGAGGGTTGTCCAATGCCTTTCCCCAGAAGCATTTACCCTGGCACAGGGCTTGTCTGCAGCAACCCTCCTCAGGGGGTTGTTTTCTCGATGGAGGAATGTACTCGCAGACTGTTATAGTGTTGAGTTACAAAGACGTGATTTGTGACACATGTTACTGCATGAAAGGAAAACGGTAGCATGGAGTAGCCTGAGCCTGGGGAAAGCATGATTTATTCCCTACTGCTGTATCCAAGAGCATCCCAGAGAGGCAGCAAGTCTGCTGCCAGGCCCCCCCGGGTTGTTTTCACTGCTCCTTCCCTCTCTCCTTCCCTCTATTGCATTGAGGAGCTGCTCAGCTGTTATCTGAGTATTGCTAAACCAGAGGAAGATCCTCTCTCTCATAACATCTTAGGGGTCCAGTTCCCTTTCGGGAGCCACACATGGGTTTTGTCAACAGAAGGGAGGGAGGAGGGAAGCCATTTGGCCAGTAGAACAATACAGAGAAGCCCTGTTCAGCCCAGCTTTGGCTGAGGAGTAGACTGGTCTAGTTGCTAAACTGGAAGCCTCAAGTTTAGCTCCTACCCCAAGGGATCTGGAGACACAGGGAATGGCCGTTGTATGGAAATTAAGCAAAGGTGTGGATGCCTTGGGGTTAGTGCAGACCCCCTGGCATGTGCACATTTACACCCTTGGCCAATTCAAAATGCATTTTGTTGCAAAGAGGCAGCGTGAGCTACTGACACAAACTGCATTACAAGAGCTATGTGCAAGTAGTTACTTACTGGATAAGGATCCATTCCTGGAAGTGTTCAAGGTCAGGTGGGATGAGCCTTTGAGCAGTCTCATCTAGTGGAAGGTGTCCCTGCCCATGGCAGGGGGGTTGGAACTAGATGGTCTTTAAGGTCCCTTCCAACCCAAACCATTCTACGATTCTGTGATGCTCCAAACTTGCATAGTATCTCTGTGTGCTTGGAGGGTCTTATGCAGATCCTCCCCATCTATGGAAGGAGTCAGACTGTTCTTCTCTCCACCTATTTTCAATTGCATTGGACTGAAAGCTCTTCAGACATTTTTTGACACACACCCAGCACAGGACAGTCCTGATCTTTGTAGGACTCTTAGTGTGACTGTAATGTGGACAAGTGCTCACTTGAGGAATGCATAAAAATTACTCTTCATTCTCGACCTAGATCCAAAGAGTGCATTGATTTTTAAGTGAATTTTATTTAGGTTCAGATAAAAAAAATAGAACTTAAAAAGAACTTTCCAGTTTTATAAGGTATCAGCTGCTGTTTTGAAGTCTTCCGTGTGTGTTATGGATAACACACTCCACAAGCTGACGGATGGAACAAATACTTTTATCCATGTTTGGTGATCCAGACCCTCATGCAGTGGAAATCAACAGATACAGGAAAACAAAAAAAATTTTTCTCCTATGAAAATCTGACCTTCTACCTTTTCAGTTGGACTATGGGGGTATTTTTTGCCTATACTATGAACAGTCAAGACTAGACACCATTTCCCCTTGGTCTGCATCCTGTTTTTGAGAACAATAGCTGCATTTTTGACACAGTGCCAGCCCATAATTCATACTTGTCTGCATCCTTTAGAGCATAGTCTTGGCTGATATTATAACATTTTTGTGCACTGAAACGACTGTTCCAATTAGAGCAGATTTTTTTTTCTAATCGATAATATTATTTCTAAGAAGCTAAATCTTTTAGGAATAATAAACAAAGAAAAGAGGCCTCATCCTCAACGAAATATGGGTGCACATATTCCCTTGACCTAATCTGCAGTCTACTCAAATATAATGTAGTTCAAAAGTTCAGCTTGGGCTCAGGCTTCATTGGGTTTATGTCCTGTTTGGTATAGACAGCTCGAAACAGATGAGAGGAATCCAGCTAAGAACAGAGGGAGAGGAAGGCAGTGGCCAGGATGGAGGTAAACGGAACAGCTGGGGATGAAAAAGCTGGAAATGCATTAAAAGAATGATTACTGTGTGCAAAGCCTCACTTTTGAAGGTATCACCAGCTTTCACCCAGGTTGTCTTCTGAGCCCAGTCCAAACACTTGGTGGATGCATCAAACCTGCTGAACATCACCTAATGTCATTGCCAGTCCCAGGTGTTTTGTTGGCAAAATTTGTAGAGCAAAAAGTGAGCACCAAGAGCAGCTGTATCATCACTGGTGTGAATGAAACTGTCCCACCTACAGGTTGCTCCCAAGCAGGAACTTCTGCACGCTGGTTGTATTGTCCTGGGAGAAACAAGCACATTTGTCATTCGTAGAACAAGAGGGATTCAGGCACTCAGGCTGGTCTGAAAACCCTCCAGGATAATTCAAGTTGTCTCAGAAATCCTGAATAATTCACATTCCAATCTCTTTAAGTCCAAACTGACAGGAAAGTGTCCACTCCTTCCCCACGTATAAAGCCTCTTCCAGGAGGTCCTCCAGTTTCAGGATTGATCCCAATGTGCATTTTCATTTACACCACCACCGAGACTGTAAAAATCCACCCAACATTTGACTTACATTTTCTATGTGTTTCTTCCTTCTTCCCTGCTGATTCAGAATGTTTAAAACATCTCTTTCTGTTTATATGCTTTAATTATCCTCCTTCCACTACCAACCAATTCACATAACCTTTCTGCAAAGGTCCCATTTTTCACACCTTTCCCAGTTGCTGCTGCATCCCCTCTAAACTCTGTCACAGTGTCTGGCTGGAAAACTTTGCCAGGTTTTGTAATCTTATTCTTGAGAAAAAGTACCAGGGATCTTGAGGAGTGAATTCGGGAGCTCTGCAAAACAAGACAGCAGAAGGGGCATAGGAGCAGCTGCCATGGAGTTGGGTCTCATGACCTAATAAATTATCCCTAGTCAGGATGTAAATTATATTGGACATAGTCTTAGCCTCTCCCATCTGCCAAATAAAACACGAAGATGGTTTAAACTACTTCACAAGCAGGAAGAGGTGTAGAACGTTGTGAGGACTTAGCTGGTGAACAGATCGTAACTTGATCTCAGTTATTTACAGCTGGGACGTCTTCAAAAACTGCACTGACTTAACCAGAAAAATGATGGCTACACTTTCCCAATGTAGATAGCATGTTGTGTCTTTATTTCTAATTTGTGGGGGTGTCTGAACCAGTGCAGTGGAAAAGAAAGGGAGTTTTGGATATTTGTATGCAAAATTTAGCTGTGTCTTAGCTATGTCTTTTAGGTCTTTATTAATTGATACAGCTATTATTATTATAGTTATATAATTATATAATTATCTATAATAATTATCATCATTATTATTGTTCTTGTTGTTGTTGTAAGAAAGTTAGGGAGATCTACTCATTTTATTTGATCCAAATAAAGCAAGATCTTTCTTTGAGGTAAGACTTTATTCCCATAACTACTCTTGCACAAGACCAAAATCCTAACAGGTGAGTTGTGAAATAAAAAGTGGTAAGAAAAAAAAAACCCACCACGTTTGGGCCATGAGATGCTGAAAGCATTGCTCCGCAGACCACAGTACGTGGTTTGTTTAACCGTGCAACACTCAGGTGCTCTGCTGGGAGACATCTGAGAATACTTTGTGTGGGTGAGGCCAGTGGTCTGCTGAAGAGCAGTAGGAAGTGCACGGTGCAAATCGAATGAAGTGACACATTCTGTAGAGCACAAACACGTGATGTCATTGCACTTTTATTGCACTTACTCGAAAGCCTCCTCATGAGCGGTCTAAGGAAGGAGGAGGTTGGAAAAGCAACTACACCGTGGGAAAAGAAGAAAAACAGGTAACGTGACGTTGGACGTGCACGGGCAGAGAGGTATGAAAAACCTTCCTGGTTGAAAGTTGGTCTTGATTTCAGGTTTTGATTACTGTTTGAAAGGACAAACTGACATTGGACTTCAGAGAGCAGATTTAACATATCAACCAGTTAAAGCAAAAGACTCAGAGCACCTGTTTTTCAAACTAATTCTGGCTTCTTATCCAACACTGAGTTTGACTGGATGCCCACAAACTGCCCAGTTGCCTTTGAGATACGCTGGGGTACACTGCCTGGCTTCCAGCTGATACCCAAGAATAGCTAGGTTTCCTCTTTATCCTGCAAACTCTGTCGATGTAGTCCAAACCCCAGGAACATCCCAAATGGCAGCAATTTCTTTCCATAGACCGAACTAGCCGTCTATGTTTAGGCAATTGACTCAAGTCTTTAGCTCAGGGTTAAGATCACGCTCTGGCTTGTATCAGCAATAGTGTGGCCAGCAGGACTGGAGAAGGAATTGTTCCCCTGTGCTCAGCACTGGTGAGACAACATCTCTAATACTGTGTTCAGTTTTGGGCCTCTCACTACAAGAAAGACATGGAGGTGCTGGAGTGTGTCCAAAGGCCAACGAAGCTGGTGAAGGGTCTGGAGCACAAATGTTAAGGGGAGCGGCTGAGGGAACTGGGATTGTTTAGCCTGGAGAAAAGGAGGCTTAGCAGAGACTTTATCTCTACATATAATTACCTGAAAGGAGGTTGTAGCAAGGTGGGTGTTGATCTCTTCTCACAAGTAGCAAGCAATAGGACAAGAGGAAACAGCCTCAACTTGTGCCAGGGGAGGTTTAGATTGGATATTAGGAAAATTTTTCTTCACGAAAAGGGTTGCCAAGCATTGGAACTGGCTGCCCAGGGAAGTGGTTGAGTCACCATCCCTGGAGATGTTTAAAAGATATGTAGATGTGGTGCTTAGGGACATTGTTTAGGTAGTGGACTTACAGTGATAGGTTAATGGTTGGACTAGATATCCTAAAGGTCTTTTCCAACCTGAATGATTCTGTGATTCTAAGGTACTTATACATAAGTGTCTAGATGTAGACATCACCCTGAGAGCTGGTGGTTGATGTTCCTTTTGCAACCCGTGGAGATCTAGTCAATGCAGCTGATGGAGGCCGAAGAGAGGTTCAGCTCACCATGCAGCAGGTCTGTGAGTCTCACAGGAGACTTGAGTCACAGCCTACAGCCCATGTAGATGTAGATGCCCCAGGGGAATTTAGATGTCTGTCAGCGGACTCAGACGTCGTAATCCTTCATGATGGTACCTGCGTTTTAACCTTCCTCTGTGACTTAAATCATCATAGAATGGTTCAGGTGGGAAGGGACCTTAAAGATCATCTAGTTCCAACCCCCCTGCCACAGACAGGGACACCATACCTTAGTCGGGGCTATAGAGGGAGACAGCACTGGCTACTGGTGGTTTGCATCCGTAGACCTTCCTCATCAAGCTCAGTAACTGGAGGATGTGGTGGCTTTTCTTCCTCTTTTCTTCTCATGGTGTTTAGAGCACCATGTAGAGTATAGCACAGTGTGGCTCAGTTTCCTCCTCTGCAGGAAGTACATCAAGCAATATGGGAGCATGGTACTTCCCAAGTGTCTTGTTCAGTCTCTTCCCCTCTGCCTTCTGCAGTCCCAGCGGTCAATTCGTTGTGTTGAGGGCACAGTTTCCTCCTCTAGGGATTACTTAAGTGCTCCTTAAGGGGCACAACATTCTTCAAATTGAGGCAAAATTGAGAATAAATTGATAGGGTCCACCCAGCACTTCCCTTGGACTAGCAAGGAGGGCACTGCTTGAGCAGTAGGAAAAAACTATTTGGGCAGGGAAGAGAATTGAACTGGCAGTCTGGGCATGGATTTTATCACGGCAGCTCTATTTCCAGCTGTGCTTTGCACGGAGCTTTGTCTAACAGCGATGCTTCAGCAACACCTACCAGCTTAGGAGACTTGACAGAGAGATGCTCAACATGAGAGCCCTGTTGGGGCTTACACAGATACGAAGAGTTTTGTGCTGTCTGCAGCATTTCTGAGTATGCCAAGGAGCAGACTGTTAAACTCACAGGGAATTTCAGCATCAAACATAGTCCTCTACAGACTTTAGGCACCAGATGGAAGAATGAGCAGCTGAAGAAGGACTGCAAAGATTTAGATTTTGGATTTAAATACCTAGAGTGGCCAATTGAAGCACCAAATCTTTTTCTGGCCCTTCACCTCACTGGGCATCATTCTTCCCAAACAGGAAAGGAGTATAATTTAGGGGTGGTGGGTCCAGTTCAGCAATGATGGCAATGATCGCGTGATAGCATTGTTGACTTGCCTGACGTCTGTGGTGAAACACGAGGGATAGATTAGAGGAAACATACGGTCTCGAATCACATATGTAAGGCAAGGAACATATGCTGAGGTCTGTTACAAAGAGTTTTTTCCAAGAGTAAGCAACAATTAAAGAAGCTGGGGTTTCGAAACTCTTCAATCTACGACTCTTGCCAGAATTTTTTGTTACAACATTTTAAAGTGAAAAGCAAGTGGAGTCATAAAACTTGTAAATATTATTAAAAAGCACCAATTACGATGGAAGTACTCATGATGGAAGGAAGTTTTACAATAAAAAAACATTTTTGAGTGAAAATCTTACCTCCTAGGCCTCTTCTGGAATTTCAAAATGTTACTGCCATTATTTTATTTTATATTCTTCCTGTGTCCCAGCACTATTTGATGTGTTAAAACATAAGAATATTTATATAGTTTCAACAGCCTAACATTTTATTTTGTTTTGCTCTGTTTTGCTTTGTTTTGTTTTAATGAGGATTGGGGGGGAAGTTATTTAGCATTAGCTGGTTGAAACATTTCCTCATCTACCTTATAACAAAGATAATAAAAACAAACTGAACGTCAAAATCATAATGATTTTTCTTTTTCTTTTTTTTTTTTTTTTTTCAATTGTGTGAGAATGTGCTTGTTGCACTAGGAGCAACTGAGTTGAAACTGAAGCTCTGGCTTTACAGAGCAAAGATTTCCCAACTTCACGTTTTTCATAATTTTCATGCAAATTTTGAAAACGTTGATTTTGATTCTGCGTTATAAAAAAATAATAATAAAAAAAGGAAACATTATGTGAACTCATACTTCCACGATGTGATTAACTCTGCCACAATCTGACGTCATCAGCCACTTTTGCCATCTCTCCAGACACTTCTACTGCCAAATCCCTTTCCACAGCTTCAGTGCAGGGAGCAAATACCACTACCAGGCGCTGTCGTTCAGGAGTTTCTGTGCTACTTTATTCCTCGCCTAAGTGCACGACCCTTTCTTCTTGTTTTGCAAAGACTCAGAGAATAATTCAGTTGGAAAGGGTCTCTGGAGAGCTCACAGTCCAGCTCCCTGATCAAGGCAGGGTCAAATTCAATGTCAGAAGCTGGTTTGCTCAGGGCCTTGCCTGGCGAGTTTTTGAAATCTCCAATGATTTTCCATGAGTCTCGCCCTCTCTCATTAGGAAGAATTGTTTTCCTTATGTTCAACTGAACTGCTCCCAGTGGGCAACTCTCTTTCACTGAATATTCCTGGAGGAGCTGATTCTGCTCTTCTTTGTAGCTGTCCTTCCAGTATTGAATAGAAGTTTTCCCCAAAGAATTTATCTTCTCCAGGCTGGACAAGTCTAGTCCCTCCATCTCTTTCTCAGATATCGTATGCTCCAGCCCCCCTACCATCTTGGTGTCCTCTGCTGGACTCCACTCCAGTTCATCAGTCTTCCTCTTGCACTAGGAGGCCCACAGCTGAACACAGTAACCAGATGTGTTGTTAGATGTGCCAAGTAGAGGGAAGTAACAGCATGTCTTGACTTTCTAACTCAGCTTTTGCAAATACAGCTCAGTATGCAGCTGGATTTCATTGTCACTAGGCATGATGTTGATTTATGGACAACTGTTGTCCACCCAGACCCTCAGTCCTCTTCTGCAAAGGTATTCTCCAATCATCTTGTCCCTTGGCTGGAGCGTTGCATGAGCTTATACATCCAGGGTGCAGGTCTTTGCTGAACGTCATGAAGCTTTTGTCGGATCATTGCTCTGATGTGGAAGGTCCCTCTGAATAGCAGATCTACTCCCAACATATTAACCACTGCTCCATTTGATGCCATCCACACCACAATAAAGGCTCTGTCCCACCAGCTTAAATCCAGAAATTGTAGCTTAAAGTGGTCTGCAGCCTTCCTTTCCCTTATTTCTGCCTTGTAGTGCTGCACTCTGCTTCTGATTTCATCCTGACCATTCCTATCCTATTTATCTTCCAAATTCCCGGTTTATCTGTGCTTACTCCCCTTCTTTTCTCCCCTCCCCACGCCTCCTATCTAGTTGCTTGTCCCAAACCTTCTTCTCCCTTGGTTGATTCCCTACCTGAAAATGAGTTTTTTTCCTTCTCTGATTGTGTGTCTGGGACCCTGGACTCCCCTCTCCGTTTCTGGGAAAGTCGAATCAGAGAGAAATCTCTTCTGTTGTCACCTTCTGGAACATTTCTTCAAAAAGAACACTGCTCACAAACCGGAAAATGTGTCCCCTTTGAAGCAATAACTGCTAGAAATGGACAGAAGGAGGAAGTCTGTGGAACTAACTTGGCTCCGCAACAACGACAGAACAGCCGTGATCAATAGCTTGGGAGAAAAGTGACTCTCCCAGTGTTGCAGGACTATTCCCTTATATTTGCCAAAATTTTGTTTAGTATTGTGTTGCATCAGCCTCCAAAATGTCTTTGCTTGTGAAGAATGTTGCAAGGGCCCGACGGGCTGTCCTCAGAAAGTTCTCCCGTGCTTATTCAGTCTTTTTTTCACTCCCGTTTCGGTTTCACCCCTGTTTCCCCGGTTACTGTATACTTTTGTTGGTCACCCCTCGTGAGCTGATGTCCCCCTCTGTTCGCAGCAGCTACCGTGTCACCTAGCCAGGGTACCCGTGTCACCCTCCACTCCACACAGCTCAGCTCTGGCTGCCTTGTTGCAAATCTTTTCCCACTCCTCTCTCTTGGATGCTTTTCAGTTTCCAGTTACGCTTCTTGGTCACCCATCATAAAGAGCTGAATTGTGCTAAAACCCTCTTGTCTATTATATTTCCCTTCCGTCTTTCACTTCTTCTATCATCCGTCATTTCTGCTCCTTTGTTATCTATTTTTATCTTTTATTTATTTTATCTTTTTACAAGGGTATATAGTGATAGGACAAGGGCAATGGCTTTAAACTGAAGGAGGGGAGATTTAGATTATATAAGGAAGAAATTTTTTGCACTGAGAGTGGTGAAACACTGGAACAGATTGCCCAGAGAAGTTGTAGAAGCCCCATCCCTGGAAGTGTTCAGGCCAGGTGGATGGGGCTTTGGGCAGCCTGGTGTAGTGGAGGGTTCCCCTACCCATGGCAGAGGGGTTGGAACTAGATGATCTTTGAGGTCCCTTCCAACCCAAACCATTCTATGATTCTATTTCCTAGGCTCTCTCTCACTTTTCTAGTACAAGAGATGGGCTGAAGCTTCACAGGTCTCCTCTAACCTCTCAGGTTGGGGAGAGGTGGGTAGGTACCTATTACTGCCTGTTCCTCTGGAGTATTTTCAGCTCTCCGCTGCTTGGAGGGAATTGTACCAACACTTTATTTTTTCCTTTTCCCAATCACTCACCCTGAACTCTCTGATGGCTCTCAACTCCTCTCATCCCCTTTCCTCTTGTTTCTTGCTGAATTCTGTTTTGGACCTTCACCAATCCATGACCCATGAGACCGAAATATGCTCTGGCTGCTTAGTTGCAAAGTTGTCAGAAGATCCTAGATTTAATTTCTGTTCTTTCCTTATGCATAATTTCCCCCTTTCACTCAAATTAAGTCACAACAACAGGCGAATGACTGCTCTGCAAGTGAGGAGATATTTAACTTGGTCCTTCTGAGAGCAGGACCACAGGGCAGAGGAGGTGTTGGTGGACAGCTTTGCGTATTTCAGCTCTTCAGATGCTCAACATAGCTCTGACAGAGGAACTGTCATTAGAAAGCAGTAAGTGAAAGAATTACATGTATATCTGGAGAATCTCAGTTTTTTACAGGGCTTGTGTAACACACACTACAGAGCCATGGTTTTGAGAAGAAGCAGACCCAGTTTTCTGGAAAATCAGATTTGTCTCAGGATTGGCGAGACCGCGGGGCTGCAAATTCAGGCATCTGAAACAAATAATTGATCACTTTTGAAAACCTTGATCAAACTGCTTCACATGGACAGGCATGAAATAGGAATCCACAGCACCAGCACCACGGGCTGGTTGTTATTATAGAATATCATTTAGTACAGGCTGTTCTAATTTAGGTTAAACAAAGCTAATCCTGAAGTGATGTATTACACTAGCCTGCATGCATCTGTGCCTTTGCACATGTGTACACAAACAGAATAGACAACTGTTTATGGAAAATAATAGATATGGTCAGAGGATACCTTGCCATGCAAGGCAAGACGTGTTTTTCTCTCTTATGGAGATACAGGGAGTTCAGGTTCTGGTTTTGGTTTCTTTCTTCCCAGGCAGGTAAGAGGGTACTGAGTGGTGTAGGGAATAGATAGGAAGAGGAAGGGAAATGCTCTGGCCTCCCGAAATATTAGGAGGCATTCAGTGGGTTTTATACTAATCCACCATGCCTAGTTCAGGGCTGAGCAGGGTCCCTGCAGAGAGGTCTGTAGCCAGAGGCTCTGGTACTCTGCTAGGGTATTGTTTTGTCTTGGCTTTACAGGAAAAGCCAACGCCTTTGGAGACTGAGACTGGACTTTCCGTGGACGGCCAACATGAGTCATGACTTGTTGAACTTTTAGGGACTCTCTCTGGAAGTGTTTCTAGTGCTTCCAGTACTTGCATCTTCTTGATCCCACTTGCAGAGGATCATTTTGGGAACAAACCACAGCAAACTGTGGTAGGAAATATTTGAAAGAGATCTGGTTGTCCTGCCCCATGCAAAGAGCTGCAGAGGAAGCCACTTGTTGCATGAAACAATTTTTTAAGCTCCAATACATATCCCAGAATCCCAGAAGGATATTCCTTGGCTTAACAGCATGAGCCCTCTTTGCATCAACAGAGGCTGTTGCAAGGACTTTATGAAAATGCAATGAATGGGGGTGCAAATTTTGATTGCAAAATCACAGTCAAATCAGCCTGTATCGTGCCAATTATTAGGACAATGGGGACAATGAGACTAACTGGCGGAAAGATGTGTAACGTATGAGTAATGGCTACGTTTGATGCAGGATCAGGTACTGTGGCATGCTGGTCTCCTTGCAGGCACAGGAGCAGACTGGGGAGGCAGAGTTGGGGCTGTCATCTAGGTGCCACTATTTTGAGGAATAGTATCATGGAAAGCTCCCGATTCTCCCTGTTTTTCCTCTCTTTTCTCTTTTATTCATATTTTCTTTCCCTCATGCTCCTCATCCCATCCAGAATAACAGAATTGGCCAGAGTGGGCTCATGTCACTTTCGGGTTGCGGTGTGCTTGCTAACCAGAGACATCCAAATGAGGACATGCTGTGCTTTACCTCCTGAGGCTTATTCCTCGAGAAAGCTGTTTCTGCTCCCAGGGAAGTCAATGGAAGTCTAAGTAGTCCCAGATGTTTAGTAATAACAAGCACTTCCTTTTGGTAGAGCCAAACAAAAGCAGTGTTAAAAACCGTTAATTAAATGGGTTTGGCTCTGTCATCAGGTTATTAGCTAATTCCAGCCATGGCAGCCAAGCTAATACTGGCTCTCAGAAGGAGATGTGATCTTGCCATGCTCAACACAAAAGGCAAGAACTCAGTGTGTGTCTAAATTAGCCTGCATCTTTCTTTCACACCAAAGGAAAAGCTCATCAACTTCAGCATCGGGCTTCCAACCAGTCCCTGGGATTGCTGCTTGTGCAAACTTTCTCCTACAAGAGTAAGAGCTTGAGCCAATGGGTAGCGTTGGCCTTGGTAGGTGTTAGATCAAGCCCTGTTGCTGCTGACTGTTATTGCAAATGCTCGCCTACGTCTTCAGTAGATCTCCTTGTTCTCCGTTGGTTGTGCTCTAAGATACGGAGCAGGTGTCCCTGCTTCAGGACCAGAAGGTAAAGGTCTAAGGTGGAGTCTGAACACCATAGAAAATAAGAAGACATGGCATTCCAAGCTGGTGCTTTAATATATTCACAACCCTGTGCTTTTTACAAAATTCAAAGGTGTTTTATTGTACAAAATTCCACAATGAAAACTACCAGCCAGTTTCTTATTTAACTGCTTTAAAAATAGAATTATATACCTTTTTGTAGTGTGTTAATTTTGACCATTCACTAGCTGGAAGAAACAGAAGAGGAGCAGCAATTTGACTCTGAGTTGTTTACCTCAACATTTGGGGTAGTTGTTTCCCACAGCAGTCGTTTACCTCAATATTTGAGCAACTTGGTGTAGTGGAAGGTGTCCCTGCCCATGGCAGGGGGTTGGAACTGGATGATCTTTGAGGTCCCTTCCAACCCAAACCATTCTATGATTTTATGATTCTATGATTCTACCTGGACAGGGTTTGGTTTGACCTCTATTTCTCTTATGTGCCTTACTGTTCAGTTCCTGGCATTAACAGAAAACCTGATATAGCTCCTTTTGAAGCCGTAGAACCCCATTGGTAGGCCAGGTTTCCCATGTTGGTGAGCTTCTTTTCACTTCAAAAGATGTGAATTTGCCTGCCAGAGCAGGGGACATAAACTGTGTCAGTGTCAGCTCTTAGCAATGCAGCAGGTTGCCGTGTTAAACCCATCACAGAATAAGGATCTACATAACTTTTCTTGCAGCCAGTCCTCTAGACCATGATCTCCTTTTACAGAGAGACAGTAGACCTCTGATCTGAACAATGACCCAGGACTAGGTTCCCTGTTATTGTTTTGCACTGGTATCTTTGAAACACCTTTTTGCTGTCTAACCACCTGTGACCTTCAAAAACAGACATATTATTCTTTTGCATTGAAATGCAACCGTATGCAGTGAATTCCCAACAGTTTTTCCTTAGAATATAATGTTTCAGTCCAATGTTAGCTGGTGAAATTCGTTCTCCAAGACTTTTCTTTAAAAAGCGTCCACCCTCAGAGATGAATTTCTTCACATTAAACCCAGTTAAATACGTATTGCACACGAGGGGCAAATTTCTCCTCTTTGAGTTGAACTGTGGAACTGTGACCTTCTGAGCAGGTCTGGGTGACGCATACTGCATCTGTTTCACACCTGAGATTTCTCTTATGTTCCTCGTGGGTATTAAGCACCAAGACTAATTAACCCTCATCTACCTCTCGTGTCTTGCTCCAGTGGCTGGAGCAACATGCTACAAGCAGAAGGAGGTATTCAGAGAGATTCCTACAACCCAGGTACTTTGGTTCCCATGGTCTGCTGTGGATTTTCTAAATGGCAGCCATAAGCACAACAGACACAAACCGTGAGTTCCTTTTTTGGCTAAATTCTCCTTGTTTTGGAACTCATAGGAGATTCGCAACCAATGTCAAGGACCGAAAGATTGTATTTTGGTCTGCCCTGGTGTTGGCTTGAATGATTTCATTTAAGAAGAGTTAGGAAACTCTTACTTCTAGCCAGGTAGGAAAAAAAGCAAACCTCAGACCAAAGAAAAATATCTCATGGAGGTACATAACTTTGAGAAGAGCTTTCTTACTCAGCTGATGTCCACTGATGGCTCTCATAAAAACGTGATTCAGTTACAACGCTCAATTTGCATAGTCTTTGCATGAAGGTGACATCACAAAGCTTAGTGAAAAGTCTGAAGGCTTTAGGTGGCTTTTTCTCTTGACCTGGCTTAAATTACCACTGTATAAACTTTTTAAGCTGATGCTGCTTGTGAATGAAGCAAACACAGCCAATTCTCCTTTCATTCCCTGCAGCCCAGAGCTTTGAAACTGTCTTAAAATCCCACAGTTTAAAATCAAGATGAGAATTTTACCCTTCATTTCTACACACCGGCAGTGTAGCACTGATTTCTTTGTTTTTCAAGGCATTTTGTGTTCCTATGCTTTAAACTGATGGCTAAAGTTTTGCCTGCGGAAAGCAAAAAAATGAACCTACGCCAATGATGATCACGGACAAAACCAACACAAATGTTAATATAATAAGGAAGTTGATTTTCTTTAGATCCTCTTTTTCACAGTCTTCTGGTTTAATGTTCCTGATGTGCATTTCTTCTTGGTATCCAAAGTTCTGAGTGTACTGGCACGTTAAGTGCTCCACGTTGGGGATCTGGACATTTTTATTCTGGATCATTGATGAGAGCCAGATGTTCCCACAGCAGTTGAGTGGGTTCCCAGTGAGATATAAATTTTTAAGGGAATTTTCTAATGCTAAAATATTGCTGTTCTCTAATGTACTAAACCTGTTGTTCCGTAGGTCCAGAACTTCCAGTGGAGAGTCACTACTCCACTTAGGCAACCAGTTCAGCTGATTTCAGAGAGGTTTAAATGTTTAAGGTGAATAAAACAAGGCAAATCAATATTTAAGTCTATCAGGCTATTGCCATGTAAATACAAATATTCCAGGGACTTTTCCAGTCCTGATAATGCTTTAACTTCTATTTTCAGACCGGGGTTCATGGAGACATCCAAGACAATGAGAGAAGTCTTGTAGAAAGTGTACGCTGGCAGGACGTTCAGCATGTTGTCAGCTAGGTACAAGTACTGAAGAGTAGGAGAATCAACAAACGATACGCAACCACTTTCCTCTCCAGTAAGTCTTGCTTAGCTAAACACTGAGTACATACTGCAAAGGCTGATGTTATTGCTCTGTAGTTAAGCAGTCTGAGGCTGCGAGACTTGAGAAGATGTCAAATTGCAGGGTCTGAAGGTGGTTGTTTTGAATATAGAGCTCCTTCAAATTAGACAACATGCTGGCATCTAGGAGAAGGGTCTGCAACGCGTTGTAGGCTCAAGTCGAGGACAGTTAGGGAGATCAATGTGCTGTCATACGTTACTGCAAACGTCTGAGACAGTTTTACTGAGATTAAGGGTATGGAGGGACAACATTGACTCAAAGAAATCATCCGGAATGGATTTGAATTTCATTGTAACTTAAGTCTAATATACAAGCTGGGATAAATAAAGAGAACTTTTGTTCCTGCTCTGCTTCGATCAAGAAGGTGAAAGGAGCATCTAGCCATTCATTTTCCAGATAATCCACTTTATTATGAAGGGGATTCAGCAGTGAGCTGGATTAAATTCTTTGATAAATTCAGAGTTACCAGCTTATTTACCTGAGGGAAGACTGGGAGTGAAGCAGTTTGTTTTCACTCAGATCCAAATATCTTAAGCTATATTCATCATCTGACCTTTGTGGTGTGGAAGATCTCAATGCTATTCCTGCTAAGGTCAAGTATCTCCAGCTGCCTGAGGTTTGAAATCAGAGATGCAAGTAATTGAATTCATGGAGAGATTGAGTTTGGAAAGGTTCACTAGAGTCTCAAAAGCGCCTCTTCTATTTCCATGATGATATTACTCTGAAGATCTATCTCCACAAGATTAGGAGATCCCTGAAACATCTTGTGTGATATCATTATAATACTGTTGTCTGCCAAGGAAAGATACCGCAGTGCTGGAGCTTGTTTAATGAAATACTCAGCCATCCCATTGTAGAGACTGTTATGGGACAAGTCCAGTATTTCCACCTTGGGTAAAAGTCCGATCCCTTCTGTCCCATTCTGAGCAAGCTCATACAAGTGGTTGTTGGCTAAATTGATTTCCAGCAAACTCGTCATGTGTGCAAAAACTCCGGGCGTGATGAAGCTTATCTGGTTAGAGCTTAAATCCAGGCACTGAAGGGAAGTGTAAAACGACAACGGCATTTCAGGGATGCTTTGAATCAGATTCCAGACAGGATCTATTTTGTTACATTCGGATGCAGCTCACGAGGGATTTGGTGAAGGTCTTTGTTGTGGCAAAACGCCTGCGAGTTTGCCTGTCAGCAAAAGAGAGAAAAGGTTTTGTCACGTGAAAAATGAAAAACATCTTTGCATGAAATATAAAGCAAATCACATTCAGCATCCAGGCAGATCCTTCTTCTGAAACACCGAT